>NW_026057577.1:92463130-92565618 GCF_023721935.1 Panthera uncia
AAAAAAAAAAAAAAAAAAAAAAAAAAAAAAAAAAAAAAAAAAAAAGAAAAAAAATCACTGAGACTAGAAATGAATGTAAATAATAAGTAATACACTTCTGAAAACCAAGAGCACATAAGGGACAGATACATCAAGGAAAAACAATAAGGAACAATCTTGTTCCAAGCCTTCACAATGGTGTTTAAGAGAGGGGGAAATATACCTTTATCAAGTTTCTTCAGGAAAGATCATTTTACTCACTTTTTCTATACTTGCTTGCATTTTTGCTTTAATGTCTTCTACAGAACTAGGTCCTTTCGGTGTTTTGGGAGTCTTTTCCTGTTTTTTGAAAGATTCTTGACCCTGAAAAACAAGTTGAATTTCGAAAGGTTGTAAGTGTATACACTTACATATACTGTTAAAACCCATCCTACATACATGGATTTTCTCAAGAAAAGCATTATTTACAATCCTTCCTTGTAAAATGTATACAACCAGAATTCAGGTATCATAAATTAATTCATGACTGAACAATTATATTCTTAAAATCATTCCTTAAAAAATAGAATAGTTTGAGTTTGCTTTTATATTTCACATCAGATTAGTTCACATTTAAAAAGGATACCATCAAAATTGAAAGCATAAGGCTCCAAGAATTAAGCAAGTCAATGCAGCTAGATGCCTGATACCCATCCCCATAGCTTTTAAATAGTAACCTCCAAGACCAGGTATTGTGGTTCCTTTAAGCTGCTATTAGGTTCTAACACGCAGCCAGGGTTGAGAAACTCTGGTATGCCATAAATAGTATCTTTCAACAAACAAGATTCCTTACAGGAGACAACTCTAACACAATAAAATCTTTGTGCTGGCTTTCTCTTCCACTAGAATGCCAGGAATGATACATATAGGACAATGATTACCAACAAGCATATTTTAGTGCTGTAAGACATCAATTACAGGTGTTCTCCAAGCACTATCAAATTTCAGACTACCTTCTTCCACAGAACTTTTAACTTTCCTAACTACCTCAACAAAGGCTGTGTTTAGGTATATGATGCCACTTACTTTTGATCTTGGTGTTGATGGTTTTGAGTCTTTTCCATTCTGGTTAGATTTTTGTGCATTTTTGGCTGGAGTATCTCGTATAGACTGCAATTATAAATTAATCTTAATCAATGCCCTCCTACGTAACTGCCCCAAACCATATAAAAGTAGTAGTTTGCTAAAACCAAAAAAAAAAAAAAATTCTGACCAAAGTTTTAAAGTGGGAGAAGGCCACATGGGTAAAAAAGTAGATCACTGTCCACTACTAGGAAATCTTAAGACTACCCCAACTCAGGGCTAATTTTTAAAGTATTAGATCATTAACTCCTCCCAAGCCAGCTTTCATTAACTACAAGTGAAGAGCACAAAAATTTATCTATCATCATTTGTTACTAGCAACTTCTGGCAACCCTGTACCATTGTATCCTACTTACTTTCTTTACTGGAGCCTTTTCTTCAGCTTCCTCATCATCAAAATCATCATCATCATCACTACAAATGAAATGAGTCATTATTACTGATTCAACACACTCATAAACCAAAAAGCCTATGTAGAAACTGGCTATGAACCAATTTCATAGAAGAGCCAATGAATCAACAAGTTTAGACAATCAAATCAAGGTATTAAGAAATTTTGAACTTTCGACAAAAAGAACTGAAAGCAGGATCTTAAGAGATATTTGTCCATTCATCATCATTATAGCATTATTCACAATTTCCAAGAGGTAGAAGCAACTCACATGTCCATTAACAATCAAATAGATTTTAAAAATGTTCTATATATTTAATGGAATATTTGAGGTTTTTTGACAGTTATCACAATTTACATTCTTGGAATATGCTATTTTAATGAATTCCTGTCACATGCTGAAGATGAATAAATCTTGAGGACATTAACTGAAATAAGACAGTCACAAAAAGAAACATACTGTACAATCCCACTTAATATAACACACCAAAAATAATCTTTATACTCTTTATAGAACCGAAAGTAGAATGGTGGTTGCCAGGGGCTGAAGATAGAAATGAGTTGTTTTCATTTCATGAGATTTTCAGTATTACTACAAGAGTTTGAGACCTGTCAAACAATGTGAATATGGATAACATTCCTGAACTGTACACTTTAAAAAAAAAAAATGGTTAAAATGAGAATTGTTTTTACAATTAAAAGGCATAAAAATTTTACAAAGTGGAGATTATAGTTTAAAGAAATTAAAATAAACACATGTAATGTCCACAGATCAGTAGAAATATTTTACTGAGGTGGCAACTCTATTAATCTACAGGTTCATCGAAATCCTTGAGTCCCTGCTGGCTTCTCTATAGAAATTGATCCTAAAATTTGCATCAAAATTCAAGGAACCGAGAGCAGCCAACAACAAACTTGAAAAAGAACAAAGTTAGGATTCAGTATTTTCAAAAGAAACCCACAAGAACTACAAACCAGGACAATTGTTTTAGCAGAAGGATAGACCTATACCAATAAAATTCAAGAGTTGAAAGGCTAATAAATAGTGCTGGGACAACTAGAAATCCACATGCAGAATTTAAGTTAGTCCTCTACCTCACCATGTACAAAAAGTGATTCAAAATGGACCAAGGGTCTAAATTTTTAGGTTTGACACCAAAAGCACAAGCTAACAAACTGGACTTCATAAAACCTTAAAAAAAAATGTAAGCTAATATAACACTGTGTTGTCAACTATGCTTCAAAAAAAAAAAAAAAAAAAAGAAAAAGAAAAAGAAAAAAATTTTTGTGCAAAGGATACCACTGAAGAGTGGAAAGACAACCCAAAGAATGGAAGAAAATATTTACGAATTGTATGTATCTGATAAGGGACTTGTCCTAAAACATTAAAAGAAAACTAACACTGGGATACCTAGGTGGCTCAGTCAGTTCAGCTCAGATCATGATCCCACAGTTCTGTGAGTTTCAGCCCCACATGGGACTCTGTGCTGACAGCTGGGAACCTGCCTGAGATGTGTTCTCTCTCCCTCTCTGCCCCTCCCCAGCATGCCCACGCTCTCTCAGAAATAAACAAACAAACAAAAAAAACCCTCTTTTAACTCAATAATCTAGAAAAAAAAATCAAGACACAAACCTTGGATTGTGAATAACTTGTTCTGTGAGCATTCCACAAGACGAGCAAACATGTCTATAATAAATTAACTTGATAAACCAGTGACGTCTGTAGTTAAGAATAGTACATGACACCAAACATCGTATCTCACAACTAAACCAATGGTTCGCTCTGTAGGATTGGGGGTGATTGTCTCCTATGCTCGGATGATTGGTCTCAGGTCACAGTGTTTGGTAGAAATCAGTGATTTTTCAAAATGTTGGAAGGTGCCCACAACTGGCACTAGGCTATTTTTTGTCACTTCAAAGCGCCTATGGACAATCCTTTGCTCCTTTGCTTCATTCTAGGTCAGGCTGCCGGCAGATACAGACCCTTTCCTCTGCTGCTTTATTGCCAGTTACACTAAATACAATAGATGACAAGTTTATTAATACTGTACTGTAAAAAAGATTCCACTGAGCCAATAGATAGCAGTGATGCCATTACTGGTAGTGAAAGTCATCCTACACAATAAAATAACCCTCCTCTCGTCTCCCTCACACCAGCTATAAAGGTTTTCCAAGTGCAGGTTAAATTCTCTTTATGTTTTGTATTTTCTTTATTATTTTGTATTATAATCCAGTATTATAATCATTTTCATATGAATATTTTTGCATTGTGGGACGAATCATCTGAGTTTCCACTATTTCTTATGAGGAAATTCACTGATCTATGAGTGCTGTGGGTTGCAAACATGTTTCTGGAATAAATTATGCCTGCAAACCAAGGTTTTACTGTACTAGGAATGCTTCAACATAAATAATTTTTTTAAGTTGTGTATTTCTTTTTGAGAGACACCATGCACACGCAAGCAGGAGAGGGGCAGAGAGAAAGAATCCCAAGTAGGGCGTGATCCCACAAACCATGAGACTATGACCTGAGCCAAAATCAAGAGTTGGATACTTAACCAACTGAGTCACCGAGGTGCCCCAATGTAAATGGTTCTTTTAAAACCGTCATAAATCACGTATTGTATGATTCCGTTTACATTAAATATGCAAAATAACCAATTCTATTAAAGATGAGAAACAGTGGTTGAGTAGAGCCAGGTGAAGGAAGTGATTATAGAATGATTTTGGACGACATAACTAGTCAAAAAGTTATTCTTCAAGGCGCCTGGGTGGCTCAGTTGGTTAAGCGTCTGACTTCGGCTCAGGTCATGATCTCACGGTTCGTGAGTTCAAGCCCCGTCAGGCTCTGTGCTGACAGCTCAGAGCCTGGAACCTGCTTTGGATCCTGTGTCTCCCTTTCTCTCTGCTCCTCCCCTGCTCACGCTCTCTCTTTCCTTCAAAAATAATGAACATTCAAAAAAAATTTTTTTAAAGTTTCCTTTCCTTCTCTTCCTTACTACGTAATCTCTAAATTTAAAACAGGAGCAACTTCATCTATGTGCAACCAAAGGAAACACCCATCTTTTCAGAATTGGGTTAAAATGGTCAAGTATCATGTAATACATACAAAGCCATTGATACAGTCCTTTATTTTAAACAGTGATTCTGTCAATTTTGGCTTAGAACCCAATCCCTTTATGTGCCTCCCCACACTAGAAACAAGAATGACAATGATTTCTATAAAACCACTGTCATAAGCGGTTTTATTTAACCATCTCTACCCTATACGTTATCTGACTACCCACCCCTTTACCCCTTCTTCCCTTCCATGAAAACTAACTTGGGCCTTAACAGATACACACACACTTCATTCTTCCCACACTACCAAACCTAAAGGCAACTTGGAACATGGAAGAACAGAGACTACTCTATGTTGTGGTTGTATCAGGAAATATCCCCATTTTAAAGACAGGAAATCCTTCAAAACCCAAGCAGATTGAAGGTAACAATCAGGTCCCTACTCAAAAGCCTTTCTTCCTAGAAGAGATTTTCTCCTCAGTGAATATGCTACTGTGCATAGACAGTATCCCTAGACAAAGGTAACCTGAAATCAAGGACTAAATAAACTCAAATATAACTAAGCACCATACACCATCCATATACACCATCCATATTTCTCATGTTTTAAGCCCATTTCCCCTATTTCTCTTGGAGTGTATCACTTTAATTCTTACTGATAACTATACTCAAAAGCAGTTAACAATAAAGTACCAACTATATTGTTTTAAATTTGATATGCAAGTAATTTTGAATTTTGTTAAGCATTCAACTCACTTTCCCTACTTTCTGCCTTCACTGTCCTGCCCAAAGGGCTTTTTAAAGAACTACCAGGTTGGCTACTTGAGATTACTGAAAACCTAACTCCCAGATATGATCATTAACTAGTCCATGTTTGATCAGTCTTTCCTATGTTCTATTCGAATTATGTTTTCAATAAATATATATGGACCAACCTGGGAACTCAGAAACAAAGCTGTCAATTAAAAGTTCAACTTATTACAAATTACTGACATTACTGGAAATAGGAAAGACCAATTATAAATACCATTTTATTCTTTAGTGGGCATGTAACTGTTTACTTAGCCTAACCAAATTTAATAAACCTATCAAATCCTTTCCAAGAAAATCTTAATCTTTTACAAAAATTTTATCAGTAACAATCAGAGAACCAAGGGCCAAAATCCTTTGGGGGGGTGGGGGGAGGGAATTCGTTACGTTAAGTAACAACCCACAAAACAAATGTTGTTGGAGCTATTCAGATTCTCTTTTCACCCAAACCATTCATCATAAACTGTTCAGTGGAAGACACACCTAATCACATGTTCACTAAATCTTCCTCAGAAAAAAAAGTTATCTAGTCGGACACGTTTGGGAAATGCTGCATACTCTTGAAAATTTGCAACACACTGCAACTTTTCTTTTTTAACTTTTTGTTAATGTTTCTGAGAAAAAGAGCCAACAGCAGGGGAGGGGCAGAGAGGGGGAGACACAATCTGAAGCAGCCTCCAGGCTCTGAGCTGTCAGCACAGGGCCTGACACAGGGCTCGAACCAACCGTGAGATCAAGACCTGAGCTGGAAGAAGAACATTTAACTGACAGAAGCACTCCCACACTGCATTTTAAAGGTTCTTAATCCCAATAGTATCCTTCAACTCAGCTAATGTAATGCAGTGACAACCACTGATCATTTACCCTTTCTTTAATTAAACTCTTACTTAATTTCATGGAGGACTGTGGTAAATAACTTTCATAAACTACTCTCCATACAGCTACATCAAGTTTCTAGAACACACTTACTCTTCATCATCATCGTCATCATCGTCATCTTCATCATCATCTTCATCGGCAGCAAGTTTTACTTTTTTCTTAAAAAAAAAAAAATATATATATATATGTAAATATATACACACATACTCATATACAAGTGCTGATCTTAATCACCAAACCAAAGGCCAAAATAAGAGAGATCTTTACACCTATACCTGTGGAACCTTGCTACCACTTCCAGGGGCAGAACGCTTTCCAGATATACTAAGGAGTTTCACATCCTCTTCCTCTTCATCTTCTGACTCTGCATCTTCCTCCACAGCTAAAATAAAAAATTATTTATTAGCTACGAATAAAACTCAACCAACAAGCAAGAACTCAGAAAAAAGAGCACAACATACAGTAAGGAGCATTTAAAAATTTTAAATGAACATTAAAAAAGAACTATGAAAACAGCAAATAGGGAACCAAAATTTTTTTTAAAAAGCAACTTTGAAGGCCAGCACTCTACTAGGCTTTAAATGAAAAACAAAAACAACAACAAAAAAACAGGCTTTTCCAGTTTAAGTTACTCTATTTCCACTTCAACCTATTAATAAAGACAGCAGTACTAAAACTAAGCATGCTTTACAAAGTCCAAATTGGGAACAAAGTTAACTGCATTAAGAGAGAATAAACAGCACAATACATAACATACCTACTAAGTGCTGTCCACTAATATGCACAGGCCCTGAACCGCATTTCAACCGTAAGACCACCGGTGGTGTTATTTCAAAGCCCCCAAGGGAAACCTGAAAAGGAAAAACTTTTAAAAATCACTAAACAAAAGTATTTGGTATAAATACCTGTTCATAACAGACTTACAAAAATGTATATAGGCAAACTCATAAACCAAATGAACAAACCAGTGAACCTGTTTCTCACCTCTAACAGGTAGCAAACCACTATGTTCAAGAGTTGACCATTCAACCCCACAGTGACATAAGACACAGCCACTGTTACTAGAAGTACCAAAGAAAATTCCTTCTTCAATGCCCTTGGTGTAGTAACCTAAAGGGCACCTACCTTAACACAACAGAATTAGACCTTAACATAAAATCCAGCAGTAAGTGCCCTTACCGTTGGCTGTACAGACATTTTCAAAGTTGCCAGTGTGACTTTAATTGGACTGCCTTCATAATTCATTGCCTCTGCTTCAACAATGTGCAATTCATCCTTTGCACCAGCTCCTAAACTGACCTGTGAACAAAAAGTTACTTCAACTTTAGTTATTCTACTTTAAAATCCCCCCAAAATTTGTCTGGAAAAAAGAAAAACGAGAATTATAAACCCAGTATCAACACTGATGGAAAACTAATTTGTGCACAACGTTGTCTCAAGTTTTATGTGGCCTTGCCAATCATTTCTCATACTCAAATTTGAAACGCATAAAAATTTGATGGCATTGTTATAGGTTATCATCTACCCACAGTATGGATCACCTAACGTTTACTGACCACTGACTGCAAACTAGGCAGAAAAGGTTACAGGCTAGTCACTATAGAGGACAAAAAACATTTATCACTGCCTTAAAGGGCTTTACAATGCAGCCAAAGAAGCAAAGTACATAAATATGGGCAGCCTAACAGTAGTGTGACAGAACTTTGCGTGATTACTAAATGAGAGGTAAAGAGGCCAAGTTTTACACCACAGGTACATATGCAAATACATACAATACTCAGTTATAAAAAATACTATTGCAAAGTTATTAAGTCACACAAACAGGAATAGACTGAAATCAAGAAAGGTTAAATAGTTTATTTTGAAAAGTTTAACTTACCGTTCTTAAAGATAACTGGTGCTCGTTTTCATCATTATCCACTTTAAAGTGATAATCTTTGTCAGCCTTTAGTTCACAACCTGAAAAGGGGAAAAAAGCAACAACAAAAAAGAATTAGCTCTGAAACTTAACTGAGGGTAACCAAAAAAAACAGTTAATTTGTGAACAGATTTTCCACTATTCTAGCTACCAGATGGCAAGGCAGAAGTATCTCTTCCTGGGTTTCTTAAACACAAGTGTCTATAAATATCAAATAACATCCATACAGGGCTTTATAAATTCCACTTCCCCACTATACTATCTCATTTTCAGCTACACTATTACATTCTTAGGTAGAAACAGGCCCAAAAGTTTAGTAAAAACTGAAACCAGTATCTGAAACTAAGTCTAATATACAAGGTTGATAAAATCGCAGTTTAAAAAAAAATTACCTACCTAACTACACAGGACAAATGGCAAATTTAGAAATGAATGGTTACACAAACACCTACGTGAATTTGTATTTACAAGGGAAAAACTACAAACATGGATCAAAACTTGGCACAGGGATCAATATCCCATCCTTAAAGTTAACAGAAATGATATGCATTAAATTATGCTCAAATTATGTTTAAGATTAGCTATATCATAAGGATATTTCCAATAGAAAGGGTTAATACCGTATACTGACCAGAAACCCCAGCTAGTCAAAAGAGCCTTACTTAATGTAGGAGTTATCTACTCCCATTCCATCAATAGGCAAGTTGTTTCAAGTACCGACAGAATAACATTTTAATTATAGGATTCCATTTAATTGTCATCTAACAGTTACGGGTACATAAATGCCTAAATGTTATCTCAATTAACACATCTCAGCATGGTATATTAAAAAAAAAATGTGTAACCAAATTTGCACTATTTCACAGCCTGACTGACAAAGATATGGCTACGACAATCAATTTCACTTAAGATTCAAAAACCAAAGCTGGTCGCTTTCTACTATGGTACTGGAGTTCTGGAGGGAAGGGAGGTCGAGATTCCAAAATTGTATCAGATCTTATGGACTCAAACTGAAACCTACACACATCTCCTATCTTTTCAAAAAGGCTGAAACCTACACACATCTCCTATCTTCTCAAAAAGGCTGTTTGCTCAATGCCGCACAGAAGGCCGTTTCCACCAGCTTCCCTCCAAAAAAAAGAATAAACATACATATACTTACAAATAACGCATAGAGACAAGGGTCTTGCTTTAGATCTATCTAGTCTCTAACTACAAGTACAACCTTCATTGAGTCACTTCAGTTCTGAGCACGAGCATCGTCACCTGCAAAGTGGGCTAATTTCCATTTACCAATAGGAGATAGGAAAAGTGCTCTGTAATTGAGATCTGCCATCGTAGATGTTAAGCACCGAACAAAGACTTCCAGAATCTTGGCTCTACTCGCCACTTCACCCAACATTTCCCGCCTAACAGTTTCAATTAAGCCCCAGGATCCCAGGCTCCGGAGTGACAAGACACCAGGGAGCCCCGGATGTAGTGCCCACACCCCCCTCCTTCCCCCAACCACGTGGCAACCACGTGCTCCCAGCGGTTGCGGCCTCCTCACGCCCGGCCGCGCCTCCCCTCCCCCCGTAAGCGGCCGAGGCACCGGGACTGAATCTCCGCTGTAGGGCTCCAGACTCCTCAGGCCTGAGGCCAACGACGGGCTCTAAGTATCCTTTTCCCCAGAAAAGCAGCCACTGCCGCACACCACGGACCCCCACAACCTCCAGCCGGACGCCGGGACCCGGCATCAATGTCCCCAGCCAAGAATCACAAGCCTACGGAATCACACACTCCAAGGGAAAATAATGCCCGTGGCCCTACCGTGTGCTCCAAGCAAAGCCGACCCCTCGGCAGGCCGGTTCTACGTTACCTCAGGCCCTGGGCCTCGGATCGCTCACGCCCCAGGCTTCAGGCCGCCCCTCCTTCCACCGCTTCATGCTTCAGTTCTCCCCTCCCGGCCTCCCATCCCTTAGGCTGCAAGGCCCCAGCGGCCCGCTTCCCTCCCTCTACCAGCCCAGGTTTCTCTACCAGCCCAGGCCTCAGTGGGTTTCCCGCCCCCCCACCTCAAAGCCACCAGGCCCCGCTCGGCCTCGCCCCAACCCCCCAGCACTTACCGAAAAGATAGTTCTGGGGCCTCAGGGGGCTCATGTCCATGTCCATCGAATCTTCCATGAGGTGGTGGCACGCACTTAGGTGGGAGAGAAGGCGGACGGAGAGAAACGACTACTGTTCCACAGAACAGCCGCGCAGGACGGAATCACACCAGGGAAAGGACGCGGGCTCCCTGCGCACATATATAGCACCGTGAAGATCTCGCGAGAGCTTCCCAAGTCCCGTCTCCACGCGCGTGCTCGGGAGCCCCCCCCCTCCCTGGACTGTCGCCTTCCCGCGCAAGCGCTCTTCAACCCCACTCCTTTCTACCTCGCCCCCCACCTCCTCCAGGTACTTCGCGGGCTCCCACCGAGCAGGCGCACTCGTACCCCGGCCCCACCCCTCCGCCGGCGCCGCCTGTGCGCACGCGTGCTTTCTTCTGGTAGCGCGCGCTACCCCCCTCCAACCCTTCCACGTCCTCCCCGGTTCTGGCGGGCCGGCCTAGCGCCAGAAGCCTGCGCTGCCCACCCTGCAAAATGGCGACGGCAGCCCTTGGCTGTACTAGGTATGGAGAGCGAGCCGGTTGCAAGTGACCCAGAGAGCAGCTGGGTTCACCTTTCTCCATCACTTCGTGCCTCGCAGACTTCCAGACAGGCATAACCACTTCGGGATTTTTACTTCCCTGAAGGCTTGGGCTCGGAGTTCATTGTTTCCCCAAAGTTTAAGCTTCAGTTGCCAGAAGCTGTAGATTACTGATTATTCTTTGTTGGGGAGAAAGGATGTAGTTGCTGTCCAGACTTACTCAACCGCTTTTATAGCTCTTTCCTTTCTGAGAAAACATCTCTGAAGTTGAAATCACTCTTTGTCATTTGGGGGCCATTTGGGGGCCATTTGGGGACTGAGTGAACCCCTTCCATACGAGCTGGGCAGGAACCGGGCCTGATTGCTCCAGATACACAAGATTTTATAAGGGCTTTATATCCACAGTGTGCCCCCACGTAAGATCCTGTGTGGCAGATGTGACTACCCCCACTTTGGAGACAAGACAACAGTCCAGAAGAGATGAAGCAAGGTGCCCAAATGGAAGAAGTGGTAAGGCAGGGTTCTCTAGCTCGAAGACCAGTGTTAACAGCCCTCTAAACGAGTGTGGAGGGTTATGTGTGAGTCCAGTCTCTGAGGCAGTGCAGTTCCTAATCTTTAACGTTGCTAAGAATGTTCTGACCTGTGAAGAAACCATATGACTTAAATACATAGATCTCAATTAAGATTCTTTGGGAGTGAGCCTAAAAATTATTTTTCAAAAAAAACTCCCCCTGGAAAAACGGGGGCCCCCCCCCCCCCCCCATCCCCTGGGCATTGGTGCATTTTTTTTTTAAGGAATCCCCTAATTATCTTGTTCACATCAACAGGTTGAAAAATTTAATACTGGAAGGAATAAAAATAGTGACAGCAGTGCCCCACCCCCTATTCTCCAAATACAATCTAGTTGGGATGATACACTATAATACATGTGAATCAACTATTAATTAACAGTATCATAATTCTAAATTTGGAGAAATCAGTGTAACTGATACGTGAATGCCACCAAGCTGTTCCCCACCCTCAACTGAAGAAGAATCTTCACCAGTCTGGTTCTTGGATCTTTTGAGACGCAGAGTATGACCAATTGCTAGAGGAAATCTTGACACTTAGAAGGAAATATTTGTAAAGAACTGAGAAAAGGCAGGGAGGACTATGATAGGAAAAGATAGGATTCAGTAGGCCGAGAGGGAAAGATTGGGAACTGAGGTCCCTGAGTGGAGAAAAACACCTATTTTGGAACAATGCTGGGAGTGTCAGACCACAGCAAACCCCCTCAGGCATAAGGTCCCTCTTAAGAATTAATGGACACCACCTACTTCACCTCAGGTTCCCTTCAGGAATTTGACTAAAGACCTGACTAAATATAAGTAGACCATAAAACAAATGACCCACAGGGAACAGTATGGCCATAGACCACCTACAATGGAAACAAGCCAATCAGTAATGGACAGCCCCGCACCTAGAGCTATCAAGCCAATAAGGGTAGGACGTGAGAAGAAACAAGGTGGAAGGGAAGGGGGGGGGGGCAGCCAAAACCTTATAAAACAAAGACCCTTGCCTATTGTCACTGGCATTCACTTTAGAATGCCCCCACTTCCCCCTCTCTGTTAAAAGAGCTTTCATACTATTTTTTCTTTCTCATCTTACACTCTAATAAACTTTTGCCTGCTGCTCACTTTGTGTTCACCTCTTCATTGCTCAAAGCGGTAAGACAATGAATCCCAGGTATTGAGGTAAAAAAAAATCTGCAACCAGACTATAGCTAAGAATTTGAGATTACTTAAAATCTTAAAAAAAAAAAAAAAAGATTTAGGCATGAAAAAGAATGAGAAAGTCTCAAGAGGAACTATAGGAGAGTGGATGGAGGACGAGAGGTTAGTAGTCTTTGAGCCCATGCCAGTATCAGTTGGGACTGATTTGTAATTTCTTTCTGGATTCTGGACCATGATTATTCAAACACAGCTTTGCACAGAGCCCGAGCCATGTGGGCACTATATCTCGTGTTACATAAAGAAATACATTTGTTTTTTAAATATCTTCAGCACCTAGTCTAGGTATTATCTCATGGAATCAGGCAGTTAAAAAAAATACAGCATTTTCTTTCAGATTTACAAATGTAATGAATGCTCACTTTAAAAAAAAAATTTTTTTTTAATGTTTATTTATTTTTGAGAGAGAGAGAGCGTGAGCAGGGGAGGGGCAGAGAGGGGAGACACAGAATCCAAAGCAGGCTCCAGGCTCTGAGTTGTCAGCACAGAGCCTGAAATGGGGCTCGAACTCATGAACCGTGAGATCATGACCTGAGCCCAAGTCAGATGGTTAACTGACTGAGCCACCCAGGCACCCCAATGAATGCTCACTTTTTAAAATACAGTAAAATTATTTAGGCCTATTCAAAGTGGGAAAGTAAAAGTGCCCTTCTTTCCATAGTCCCATTCCTATTCCCAGGGATTAAGTGAGGTCATAAAGATGAGCCCCAATTCAATAATGCTGGTGCCGTCATAAGAAGAGGAACAGGAGCACCTTGGGGGGCTCAGTCAGTTAAGCAGCGAACTCTTGATTTCTGCTCAGGTCATGATCTCGAGGTTCGTGGGTTTCAGCCCTGCACAGGGCTGTGTGATGACAACATGGAGCCTGCTTGGAATTCTCTCTCCCTCTCTCTCTGCCCCTCCCCCCTTCATGTTCTTTCTCTCTCTCAAGATAAATAAATACACATTTTAAAAAATGAAAATAAAAATAAACTTTAAAAATGAAGAGGAAAAGACAAAGGCAGCCATCTACAAAGCCAGAAGAGAGCCCTTTCCAGGAACTGAATCAATAGGCACCTTAACCCAGCCTCCAAAACTAAGAAATAAATTTATGTTGTTTAAGCCACTAATCTATGGTATTTTGTTATGGCAGCCTGATCAGACTGATATGGTAAGAATGTTTGTACATATATCCTTATGGATGTCTAAACGTAGTTTCGTAAATATATTCTAAGTAATGGACTTGTACAGTAAAAGGGCAGGTATGTGTTTACAAACATATACACACATAATGCATCTTTTGGTTGTTTACATAAATAGAGTCATACTTTATATATTGTCTTAGCCTGTTTGGGCTGTTGTAAAAAAATACAGTATATAATGTGTATCTTATAAACAACAGAAATTTTTTTTCTCACATTTCTGGAGGCTGGATGTTCAGGATCAGGGTGTCACTGTGGTCAGGTAAGGGTCCTCTCCAGATAACAGGCTTCCTGTTCTGTCTTCACATGGTGGAAGGGGCAAGGGAGCTCTGTAGGATCCCTTTTATAAGCACACTAACCCCATTCATGAGGGCTCCATTTTCCTGACCTAATCACCTCCCAAAAGCCCTACCTATTAATATCGTCATCATTGGGGGTAGGATTTCAACATAGGAATTTTGTGGGGACACAAGCATTCAGATCATAGCACTGTTCCTCAACTTCCCTTCTTGATTTTGTGTAACTTAGCTAGCCTTCCATGATATAATATGTAGAGGCCCACTGCTTCCTTTTTAGGAGTTGTCTAATGGTCCACAGGATACATATATGCTATTGTTTTAATTCCAGGTTTTATTTATTCTTTCATTTGTTAACACATTTTGTGATGGAAATTTTCAAACATCGCAAAAATAGAATACTGTAATTAAAACCTACGTACCCATCACTCAGTTTCAACAGTGATCAACATATACCTAATCTCATTTCATATACACCCTCCCACTATCCTTCTCCCTCACCCTCTGCTGGATTAATTAAAGAAAATCCCAGACAGTATATTTTCATCTATAAATACTTCAGCATGTATTTTTAAGAGACAACAATTCCTTCAAACCTAAACATAATACCATTATGATACAAATCAAAATTTTAAATAATTACTAATATCATGAATTATCCAGTTCAGATTTCCCCAATTTCTCACAATTGGTTTGTTTGAATAAGGACGCAAACAAGGTCTACACATTACTCAGTGAGACGTGTTGTCACTTAACATGTCCCTTTATCCTCTGTATTTTGTAAAAGTTAGCAATTAGGGCTGCTGTGTCAAATGGTTAGTGGTTGCCACGAACTACATGTGGCTACTTAAATTAACTAAAATGTGAAAGTCAGTTCCTCAGTCTCACTAGCCAAGTGCTCAATAGCCATGTATTGGATAGCACACAAAACCATTTCCATCACTGCAGAAAGTTCTGTTGGACAGCTCTGATGTAGCGGCTTCACCAGACTCATGTTCACTGTCTTGACAAGAACACTTTATAAGTGGCAAGAATACTTCCTGTTTTGACAAGAGACACACGATGCCTGGTTGTCTCTCTTTTTATGGTGTTATGTTCAGCTATTGTCAGCCTGATTCTTCCTTTATGAAGTTCTCCATTCACCTAAGTGTTGACTGATCACTGCCTCTTTTATTATTTCTAATTTTACCACTCCCTCTGCATTTATTAACAAGAGAATTCTTCTATAAAGGAGAACTTTCCCTTATCAACTATTTGGTTACCCTGAAAAATAGTCCATAAGTGATTGTATCTTTCCTTTTAGTTACTTGTTTTCAGAATAACAGGTAGAACCCTAGCTGTCTACAAAGATGACTACATTTTTTTATTACCTTCATGTATACATGAATTTTAACATAGCTAGTATTCAAATGTATTTTAAGAAATGTTTTTTCTTGCTCACAATGACCCATTTGGGCAGTGAGATCCCTTTCAAGTTGGCTTTAATATCTTTGTGAACATTACTTTCTAGTATGATAGAACATCCCAGGCTCACCTTATACATTTCCTGCCCCTGAACTGGATTCGGCCATTTCTTTAAGGATCCTGATCCCTTTATTTTTTTTATAAATGTTTATTTATTTATTTATTTAGAGAGAGAGAGAGCTTTTGTACTCCCATGAGCATGGGAGGGGCAGAGAGAGGGGGAGAGAGAGAATCCCAAGCTGGCTCTGTGCTGTCAGACCAGAGCCTGACTCAGGGCTCGATCTTACAAACCATGAGATCATGACCTAACCCAAAATCTAGAGTCAGACATTTAACCAACTGAACCACCCAGACACCCCTGGATCCTGATCCCTTTAATGGGGATGATATTAGAGATCACATTTTAGTTGTGAAAGGTGTTTTTTGCTATTGAGTTGGTTATTTTTCTAAGACTTTTCAATGGACAGTGCATACATAAAAGGCATTATACTATCCTCATTGTTTTGCATTTTTTTTCCCTCACTTAGCATGGACATCACTCCATGGCGCAGCATGTAAAGGTTTGTCGGTTGCTTTTTTTCACATCCCATTTTAGAGCTGCACAGTGTGGCTGTACTCCAGTTTACATATCCAGTTTCCTATCAGTGGGCATTTGGGTTGTTTCCAGTTGTGTGCTATTGCAATCAGCACAGCAATGAATAGCCTTGAACATGCATCAGTTTGTGGTTGTACCAGGTTTTGGTGGCATTACGATGGGCCAACTTGGCTAGGGTGGTTTATAGTTAGGGTGGTTGACAATAATATTTTCACAAGAAATTTGGTGGGCAGAGGAGAAGCAGCAGCCATGCTGGGTTTCATGCACAGAAGGTTGGGGCAGGGACTTCTGATGTGGCTAATGCACATGGTGCCTTATACATCGCCTCACCGGTTTGGCATGAGGCAGAATGCAGGCCTACCCCTGCTCCACCTCCCCTTGCATCCTCATTCAGTTTCCTGACTCCTAGTCCTCGTGGGTGCCTAGTTCAGGGACAAAGACACCACCTCCTGCGAGATACCCAGTCCCTCAAGATTGGGGGCAGTGAGAACTGGCATCGGTTGTGGTCTATCCTCATGGGTTTCAGCTCACGTTCACCAATGGCTTGTCCTGTGCTCTCTCACTGTATATCCATCTATGCCTCCTGACTGTCTGCCCTGCAGACTTCAAGCTGCAGATCAGACATGAGGACGGCAGCCTTGCAGCTCCCACACCGCAACTGACTTTGGCTAGATGTTGCCCATCCCCCTTTACATGAGATGTAAAATGTTGTACTCCCGCCAGCCTGTGTCCTCACAGTATCATCTATAGCATATGTTGTGAAACTTTTAGATTTTTGCCAATCGTATAGATAAGTAATATTATCTTGTTGTGGATTTAATTTGCACTTGTCTCATACCCTATTTTATTTAACCTCTCTATTGTTAGACATCATACCCTATTTTATTCAACCTCTCTATTGTTAGACATCTGGGTTATTTTTGGTTTTTCAATGCTGTGGACTATAAAATGATGAACATCCTTAAACATACATGTATTCCTGAAAGTTAAGTCTTCAGGCAATGCCACAGCTTTGTTTTTGTTTTTGTTTGTTTAAGAGATACACAATACACAGTAAAATTCACCTTTTTAGGGTGAGGCTCTACAGGTTTTGACAAGTACATGGAGTTGTACAACTATTAGTCCAATCAATATAGAGAGCAGTTTCATCACCCCAAAGTCCCCTGGTATTTTTGCAGTCAGCCTCTCCCCACCACCTCCAGCTCTGACAATCACTAATCTGTTTTCTCTCCCTGTTTTTGCCTTTTCTAAATTGTCATATAAATGGAACCACACAGTACATCGGTTTTTGAGTCTGGCTTCTTTCACTTAGCATAATGAATTTGGGGTTCATCCATACATTCATTGTTTATTATTTTACTGCTAAGCAGCATTCTGTACTATATGTACGATAGTTCATCTGCTTATCAATGAAGGATTTATAAGTGTTTTCCGGTTTTTAGCATTTACAAATAAAGCCACTATCCACATTCTTATACTGATATCTATGTCAATATACATGTTAGTTAAAAATTGGGTAACTGCTCGGGAATGGGATTGCTGGAGCATGTGGTAATAGCATGTTTAACTTTATAAGAAAAGGCCAAACTGCTCTTCTAAGTGGCTATAGAAATTTTCATTTCCACAATCAGTGTTTGAGAGTATGAGTTGGCTCCTCCTCCTTGCCAGCAGTTGCTACTGTCATTTCTTTTTTACTTATTGCTTTATTGAAGTATACCTGATATCCGTAAACTTGCATGTTTCAAGAGTGTACAAACTAGATGGCATGCCTTGGGTTCAGAAACAGTTCATGTCTGGAGCGTCTGGGTGGCTCAGTCAGTTAAGTATCCGACTCTTGATTTTGGCTCAAGTCATGGTCTCATGGTTTGTGAGTTCAAGCCCACATTGGGCTTTGCAATGACAGCACAGAGCCTGCTTGGGGTTCTTTCTCTCCCTCTCTCTGCCCCCTGCCTACTCACAATCTCTCACCACCTTCTCTCTCTCTCAAAATAAATAAGTAAACATTTTTTAAGGAAGAAAACAGTTCACATCCAAATCAGGGGAATAAAGAATCCTTTTGAAAGAGGTGGCATTTGAACTGATTCCTAAAGCATCAATGAGGAGCACGGGGAGCCATGTTCTAGGCAAGGAAAAGAAAATGAGCAAATAAACGAAGGGAACATAGATAGGACTTGTAAGGGATCGGCCAAGTCATTCTTGTGCCTGAGGTTACAGTAAGCAAAATTATCCTATCACCGGATAACGGTATTTAGAAATTAACAGCTAGGTGCTAGATGTGCTTATTGGTAGTAGGATGTCATCTATCTGTAAGTGTGCATATGTATATGTGTGCATGTATTGTATGTACACACACACACGCACACACACACACACACGAGTTCATATCTCCAATTCCAAACCTACATCATAGCTTTCATTCAGTCTTTCCCTTTTTTTAATTTTAATTGCTTTTTCTGACAGTGAGAAACTTGGCTCTCACTATCCATAATATATTTACTTATTGTCTTCAGTATACATAAAGTAGTTTCAGAGTGCTAATCCTTATCTGGACAAAAACAAACTGCTAAAAAAGTATTTGTGTTCAATTTTTTCCCTTTGATCTTAGAGGATATTAGTATGTATAGGGTCAAAATGTTATTTTCCAAAGTTACTTAGGTTAGTTCTTTTCTGCTGCTACCCCAGTATGGTTATGTTGTTCAATACAGTTAGGTTTTCGTGTATATTCCATTTGGGGCTATAGCTCATCCTTGTTGATTATATTTTATTCATACTTTTAGCATGTGAAACAGTTGCATGGCTCTAAATGTGAGAAATATATGAAAAGGATTGCTCAGGGAGGAGTCCTTACCCTTTCTACCCTATTGCCATCCACTGCCTATGGATAACCAATCTCATTAGTTTTTGGTGATTCTTTCTGTGTTTCTTTTTGCCCAGTTGAGATGCAGAGACCATTAGGGTGAAGTATGCGAGGAACTCACTTTGGGCACAAAATTAAGGGGGGAGGAAACTGCAGTCAAAAAAGTAATATTTTAGTGCAGTATTTTTAAAATAAAAATTAATGCAAAAAAATCTGTGATGACAAAATATCAATTTTTTGAATAAATATGACCATAGAGCTGAGCCATATTGGAATCTGAGGCAAAAGGAAAAATGTGTGCCTTTATGTATATGTTTTTAAGAGGTTGCTAATGGCTAATTTTCCCTAAGAAAATTCATTAAGGCAGATGAAAAAATACTGAAAAATTTAAAAGTAGGTAGATTAATACAACATTATTTTATTTTATTTATTTTTATAGCACAACTTATATACTTCAAATGGATAAAAAAATTAGTATCTTTTACAGTATCTTAAGATAAATTACCTTTGAATGGGAACCTCCTTTTCAGTACTTTGAGGTTTACAAGACAAATCTAGAAAATTTGCTACTGTGGAAAATGAAGACTGCTTAAATTGAATGGGCGGGTCAAGGCGGGATGGCCTGTGGTTTTTCTTTTTGATTAATTGCTATAACACTGTCCTTCAGGCAGCTGAGGGAATTTCATGGGTTTTTTTAGACATCATGAGGCGTCAAAGCTCTTGTAGGACAACTCTGATGCTATATGAATTCTGCCATTTTGCTAGCACTGGTAGGGCTCTTGGGTCCACCATTGCATTAGAACTATTAACTCCATTCATATTAATTTTTGTTACAAATATTGTAAAGGGGGGTGCTTCTGGGTATTTAGGTCCCCATTTTAAGGCTGTAAATTCAGTTTTCATAAACTGTTCCAGTCCATGGTGGCTGCCATCTTGTGTCACTGACTCTCCTCACATTATTTTTAATTTAAATATTTTATTTATACCAAAACAGACTTTACTATAGTTTTACTTCAGCTTAAGTTAATTAAAAATTATTTAAGGTTGCCACTTGGTCAAAAGAAATGATCAAGGGACCTCTGGCTGGCCCAGTCCATAGAGTATGTGACTCCTGATCTTGGAGTTGTGAGTTTAAGCTCTGTATTAAAATAATCATAAAATAAAATAAAATAAATGATCAAACATGGCAATTCTCTCATGTGAAAATAATATAAGCAAAGAAGTGGATTTTGAAAATATTTATGAGTTTGCTTCCATTAGAGCGAACGGTGTATATGTTTCCTTTTGCCTAAGCTCCACTATGGCTCACAGGGCCTGGTTGAGCAAATAGATGCATAGTTTCTTATTTTCCCCTCTCCTCATTACACAAAAGGTAGCCTACTATGGGCACTCTTTACATGTTGCTTTTTTTCATCCTAAGAGTTGCTCTGTGTCAGTTCATAGAAGATTCAGAGATTCTGGGGGGAGTGACCTATCAAAGGTCAACCAGAGGGTACAATGTTTAGCCCAGGAATTGGGCCACATCAGGGGCTGTTTGTGAAGAAGTCATGAAAGCATTCCACGAGCCCCAAGCCAGCATTTGCAGCACCTGCTGCAGGAGGACAGTGATGCCAGATTAAACCACCACCATCAAAGCAGACCTTGCTTTTTTCTCCCCGTCCCTCCTTTCCGTCCTGACTCTGAGGCATCCAGAAACAGCAGGAAGCTTAGGAGTGACCATGGTGAAGAAATAGGAAAAAAAAAGAAGACCACCTTTTTCCTTTTACAGGTTTCGAGCCTACATGGGTCTCAGAAAATTTCATCTGCACCAGGAATTGAAGCTCTGACTTAAATCCACTGGATTTTTGGCACCTGAAAATGAGACTATTCTAGTACAGTAAAACCTTGGTTTGCGAGCAGAATTCATTCCAGAAACATGCTTGGAATCTAAGGCACTTGTATATCAAAGCGAATTTCCCCATAAGAAATAATGGAAACTCAGATGATTCGTTCCACAACCCAAAAATATTCATATAAAAATGATTACAGTATTGTAACATAATACAAAATAATAAAGAAAATACAAAAGATAAAGAAAAATAAACAAGTTAACCTGCACTTACCTTTGAAAACCTTCGTGGCTGGTGTGAGAGGAGGGTTATTGTGTAGGATGACTTTCACTACCACTAACAGAATCACTGCTGTTTATTGGCTCAATGGAATCTTTTCCTGCATGGCGGCTATTGTATATAGGTAATAAGGATTAGGTCACTAAAGTTTAGGAGCCACAAGAATTCAATATGGATAATGAGGGTAGAAAACATTGCAGATCAGCTCTCACAGATGCTGACTACAGTACAGTATTAACAAATTCTTTGTCATCTATGTATTTAATGTAACTGGCAATAAGGCAGCAGAGGAAACGGTCTATATCTGCAGGCAGCCTGACCTAGAATGGAGCAAAGCATTCCTAAGCTTACTCTTGTATGGAAAAGCAAAGGACTGTCCATGTGCTTTGAAGTGACAAAAAATACACTAAGTGCCAATTGTGGGCACCTTCCAATGTTCTGAAAAATCACTGATTTCTGCCAAACACCATGGCCTGAGACTGAGCATCTGGGCATGGGAGACGATCATGCACAATCCCGCAGCGAGAGAGTGAGAGAGAGAGAGAGAGAACCATTGGCTCAGTTGTCATCATGTGATGTCTGCATCACGTACTACTCATATTGCAAGACATCACTCATTTATCAAGTTAAAATTTATTAGAATGTTTGCTCATCTTGCAGAACACTTGCAGAACAAGTTACTCACAATCCAGGTTTTACTGTACCCAATAGTGACAGAAAATCTAAGTGGTCTGCTCAGCACACTACACAGATGGAAAAGGGGAATTGACCAAGTAGGTTTAAAGAGTAGTGGTGAGAAAGAATAAAGCTGTTTCCTGCTTCTCTCCTACCAAGTCCTGCCGGCTAAATATGCAACATTCACAAAAGAAGCCAACTCAAGCCAGCCAGGGAAAAAAGAGATAAAGCAGCCTTCAGGTGGGATTTGATATACAGTGGCATAAGGTGCCATCAAGGTCACTGTGACTTAAATTTTCTCTGCTCTACCCTCGGCAGCTACGTACGTGATTTGAATTCCCTCATAAGACCAACACAGACAAACTTTCTATTAATTATGGGGCTGGGGGTTGAGAGAGTAGAGACATCCTTCTTTGAACTGTCAAGGAAAAGTCTAGGGATTCTCTCTGATTTAATTCTTAGGTCACACGTTCCCCTTACCCCCATCTATGGCCTGAGAAATGCTATGCAATGATTGGCTCAGGCCCAGGCTCCCTGTTCATGTCATCCAGTCCCTGTGGGAGTGGAAGGAGGATTACAGCGAAAGGTTGAGGCCACTCAGAACACATCTAGGAATTGAGGAAAGGCTCAGTCCTATCCAAGGCCCATGGCTAGAAAATTCAGGATCCTCTAGGTCGTCGAGTGGATATTGAAGAGGCAACTTCAGGATATGTTTTGTCTGTTGTTGGTTGAATCTATTAACCTACTATAAATGATAATAATAACAATCAGTTTTTGAGTACTTTCTATGTGCCAATCACTGTATTAAATACTTCCTGAACATCACCTCATTTAATCCTCATTACAACTCTGTGGGGCTGGAACTATTTTAATCTCTGTATTAGTTTGCAAAGGTTGCTATAAAGAAGTATAATGAAGACTGGGTGGCTTCAAAGAAAGGAAAGTTCCTGTCTCGGTGGTTCTGGAGGCAGGAAGTCTGAGATTGACACCTTGGCAGGGATGGTACCTCAGCTTTTAGAAACATCATCTTGATCTCTGCCTTCATCTTCATGTGTCATCCTGTGTATGTGTGTGCACGTGTCCAAACATCCCTTTTTTTAAAGAGTTTATTTATTTTTGAGAGAGAGAGTGTGTGTGTGCTCAAGCAGGAAAGGGGCAGAGAGTGACAGGGAGACAGAGAATCCCAAGCAGATTCTGCCGTCAGCACAGAGCCAGACACAGGGCTCCAATACACGAACTGCGAGATCATGACCTGAGCGAAAATCAAAAGTCCAGTGCTCAACCAACTGAGCCACCCAGGCGCCCTCCAAATATCCCTTTTTAATAAGGACTTCCATTGTGTTGGATTAGGGATCCACCCTGCTCCAATATGACCTCATTTTAACTTAACTAATTATATCAGCAACAACCCTATTCCCAAATAAGGTCACATTCTGAAGAACTGGGAGCTAAGACTTCAACATATGAAGACACAATCCCACCCATTTTGCAGATGTGAAAATGGGATTAAACAGGTTAACTATCTTTCCCAAACCCACAGCTAATAAAAGAGAGAGACAGACCTCTGCTTGCCTCCTAAGGCTATTGGGCTGCAGATAATCATTATCCAATAGACTATGCTTTCTACAAAAGAAGCAAAACCATTTAACTCAGGACTTCTTTCTTATGTTAACCTATTAGAAATAAAAATAATTTTATATCAATGCATTTTGATATCTTCCCCATCATCCTCCTGTATTTTCAGTCTACCCACCCAAAGCAGATTTTGAAAAACTTTTCTTTGAACTAAGAAATGTACTACCCACTATTTCACTATTAACTATTTCAGATATCGGCATTATTTGAAGAGATTTAATAAAGAGATTTTTTGGACTGTATTTAATTGAAAAAGACACCATGCCAAGACTATGCAATATAAAATTGGAGGCTAGATCAAGGGATGAGCCTGAACTTCCATCTTCCTCTCTACTCTTCTATTATGACATATTTTAGATCTATTTTTTCATCATGTCCTTGCTTGAGACTTCCAGCTGTAGAGAGGGAAGGCAGAGTTCAATAAGAGAAGATGTAAGGACCACCATCGGTGAAGATGACAATCCAGTGGCCAAGATGTACTATGTGTGGATTTCAAGATTTCCCCAAACAGCCTCTTTCAAGATGGAGAAATTTTGCTGCAGTGAGGTTTAAGCTAGTTAGAAGAAGGAATGGACATTCCTTCCATTGACTTCCAATAATAAACTTCAGTATGTTTTACTGTATCTACAGAACTATCTTTTCTCACAGTGAATTTTTAAGGGTAAGGAACTAATGTCACTTTTGCATGCTCCCTAATCCATAGACTGGAAGGAAGGGAGGAGGAGAGGGAGGAAAAGCCAGGAAAAATATTAACGCCTCTACATTAGGATTATACTAAGGCAGCTCATGCTATTTGAATTCTTCATCTGTTTTCTAGGTCTGATAATTTTTTCTTGTTTTTTTTTGTTTTTTTTTTTTTGCCTACCATATGACAATAACAAGAAGGGTCAATGATACCATCCACAGGCTAACCCCTCTTTAAGAATATTGCCTCTGGGTGTCTGGGTGGCTCAGTCAGTTAAGTGTCCGACTCTTGATTTTGGCTTGGGTCATGATCTCACCAACTGTGAGATCTTCATGTCAGGCTCCGGTCAACACAGAGCCTGCTTGGGATTCTCTCTCTTTCTCTCTCTCTGACTCTCCCCTGCTCTCTCAAAAAAAAAAAAAAAAAAAAAAAGAATATTGCCTCTTTAAGAATTACTATAAAAATTACTATAAAAATAGTAATAGTAATAGTAATTTTTAAAGAGGGTGGTGTAAGTAGAATTCATGAGCAGGAAGAATGATAGCATACTTAGAAATTTATCTTTACACTTTTTATTATAAATTATTCAGTAGGTAATAAGGATTAGTCACTAAAGTTTAGGAACCACAAGAAATCAATACAGATAATGAGGGTAGAAAATATTGCAGATCAGCTTTTACATCCCTACTTCAACCTCCTAATAGTAGAGGATGATCTTGGGAGCAGACACTGAGACAAGGATTCATGTAAAGTGAATTAGGAAGTTCTCCCAGGATAAGCTGGCAGTGATGTGGGGAAGTGGGTTGGGAAGGGAATGAAGCCACGCCAGGGTGTGATATCTAGTGAAGTGCCATGGTGGGTAACTTTGGTCAGTTCCACAAGAGAGCTCTTGACAGTGTAGACAAGACTTACAATGTCCTGACAGGGAACAAGGGAGCTAGAATATTTATATCTCTGTCCCCTTCAGTGATGGGTTAAGGGCTGGTGTGTGTGCATTGGGGTTGGGGGAGAGGAGTGGGAATTGTAAATTCCCAAGCACTTTTGGCTCTCTGTGCCCAAGGCACAGTGGTACCAGTAGCTTGAGGGCACCCCTTGGACAAAAAGATTCAGGTGCTGGCTGTTGGAAAGGCATATGGGAGCTGGGGTGCTCCAAAATTATAAAGGAAACTGAGGATATGGGGAGAATACGAATAACTTGCACTATTCTTAATAGTGCAAATTTAAATTCTTAATTTAATGCTTCACATTAAATCTAAACCAGTGATTCTTCAGGAGAGTGGATCACTACATCTTCTAGCCAAAGAGATGTATAAGAAGATAGTGGAACGAGTTTCAGCTCCTGCTTCTGTAGTTGGTCCTGAGGCTATAGTTGATAGTTATCATCTCCTTCTTGTGCTACCTACATGCTCTAAATTCCCCCTCACCTCAGCTAGCACTCTTGTTAGTCAGAATTGCTTGCCTGTGGGGCGTTCTAGACCTTCATGCCAAGTGGCTTGAGCTTCTGTTTACTGTGAGCTTATCAGGCTCACGGTTGCTGAATTGTCCATTCACAGTTAAAACCAGACATGACAGCCTCAAGAGATGCCCAATGGATTCCTTGAGTTACAGACATGTTTCTCCCTTTCCCTGTTAGGTCAAAGTAACTCTACATCCCTGTAGAAGGAAAAAGGCCAATTACTCCCAACTATAATATAACTTTTTTCTTTGTCTGCTGATCTTCTGTCATGAGAAAGCCAAAGTGGCCAAGTAGTAGCCAGAGTTTTAAATTCAGTAAAACAGTTATTGTCCCCTGATGGACAATAAATAAAAGGTCTCTCCACATACCCTACCCTCTCATCACAGGCCACGACCTCTAGATGCACCTAACCTAAAGTTGCAGAGATGAGAAGTACAGAGTCCCTCAGAAGGTCACTGAAAATGATGGACAAAGGGCCACTCTTAACTACTTTTCCTTGGCTCATGGACCTATGTATTCTATCTAATGGGAAAGCGACTCCATATAATGGCAATTTGTATATATCACATCTGAAGGTCAGTACCCCAGCCCTACAGAGTCATCTTCACACTTAGCTGCATCTTGTAAAGGCCATTCCAATGTTCTGTTAGTCTAGAACTTTGGGTGATGTGATATATTCTGATATATAGATCCTATAGTTACATGTCTATCAATACTCCTCCAGTACCACAAAGAATACCTCTCGGTCCAAGCTGATATTGTATGGGATCTTGTGTCAGTAAGTCAAAGGCTTACTGATTTTGGCAGAATGAGTCAGTGTTCTTTCCAGAGTAGAAGGGGTCTAATATTACCAAATCACCACCAGGTAGCTGGTTGGATGGATCTTTGAGAATGAGAATAGGTTATCATTAGTATAATCAGGTGGTAACTTCTATTGCATTGCTCTTTCAGATACAATTTCATTTCTGGAGTGAATGAACACACCTCCAGGAACTTCTATTAAGCTATTGGCTTGGAGAATGCTCCCCCATCCCCCACTTATACCTGTTAATTAAGATCATCAGACATAGTCTCATAGTAGTAGTCTTCAACGACCTCTCCCAGGGCTATATCAACCCTCAGGCTTTCTGTCATGATCTAGTCTGGAAACACCTTGATTGCCTTTCTGTAGGACATTAAGCTGATGCATACACTGATTATATCATGCTGCTTGGAGCTGGTGCACAGGAAGTAGCAACTATCCTAGTTATCTTGGTAAGACACTTGCATACTAGAGCATAGGAAACAAATTCCACAAAATTTCAGGGGTCTACCAACTTGGTGAGATTCGAGGAGTCCAGTGCTCTGGGACATCTCAAGGCATCCCTTCCAGCATGAAGGACAGGTTTCTGTATCTGTCCCCTTTATCACCAAGAAAGAAGCACAATGCTGAGTGAGCCTCTTTGGATTTGTCAGGCAGCATATATCTCATTTGGCCATGCTGTTCTACCATATTTACTGAGTGACCTGAAAGCTCCCACGTTTCAGTAGGGCCCAGAACAAGTGAAAACTCTACAGGAAGTCCAGGCTGTGATGCTGCTCCACCGTTTGGACAACATGACCCAGAAGATCCAATGGTGCTCAAAGTGTCTGCGGAACGTAGGGATGCTATGTGGAGACTTTGGCAAGCCCCCATAGATGACTCATCCTCAGATACTTAGGATTTATGGGCAAAGTTATGTCATTCTCTACAGATAACTATTTTTCTGAGAATGGCTTGCTCTGGGCACTAGTGGCAACCAAACATTTGACTATGGGTCACCAAGTTACCGTGTGACCCATCATAAGCCAAGTGTTGTCTCACTCATCCAATCATAAAGTTAGACATGCACAGCACACTTCATTTTCAGGTGGAAGTGGTATATATGAGATCAGGCCCAGATAAATCCAGAGGACCCATGTAAATGTCATGAGCAAGAGCCCCAGGTGCCTATGCTCACTCTGCTCACTCCATTGCTCCTTTTCTCAGTCTGCATTATGGCAGACAACATTTCCAAAGAAGGCCACAATAATATGTCTTGTTGCACATACTCTTCTAGAACCTTGACACCACTCCTTCACGAAGTGGAGTCTATGTAACCTCCCCTTGAACATATGCCTTAACCAATAGAATTAAGGCAGAAGTGATGTTATGTAACTCCCACCACTCTTGGGATACTCACTCTTGGAACCTAGCCACCATACTATGAGCAAGCCCAGGCAACCTGTGGAGGTGCCTACATGGAGAGGTACAGAGGCCTAGCCCACAGTCCTGACTACACCTTAGCCAACAACCAGCACCAACTGGCTAACTGTGTGAATGAACCAAATTGAAAGTCCATCCTGCAGACCCAGTTTTTTTTATATAAATTTTTTTGATGTTTACTTATTTCTGAGAGATAGAGAGATAGAGAGAGAGAGAGAGCAAGCAGGGGAGAGGGAGACACAGAATCTGAAGTAGGATCCAGGCCCTGAGCTGTCAGCACAGAGCCCGACACAGGGCTTGAACCTGCAAACCGTGAGATCATGACCAGAGCTGAAGTTGGAATTTAACCAACTGAACCACCCAGGCGCTCCCCAGTTAGGTTTGAAAAACTGACTATTCAGTTTTCAGAGATGAGCCAGCTGTTCTGAAGGTTGATTCATGAACAAAATAAGTTATTGTTGTCATTTTAAGCCACAAAGTTTTGGAGTAGTTAACTACATCACAATAAATAACTGATACATACATAACACCCATGTATGGCCCTGAAGGATCATGAAGAAGAGACATCCTCTTATTAGGCAGAACTCTAAGCAGTGCACCTGATCATTCATCCTGCCTAGAAAAACAGATGGCCAGGGAGACAGATCTCCAATGATTCATGGGTAATTGTCTGACTAATTGTTTGACTGGATGGTCAGGAACTGGAAAGGAACATTAGAAAAATCAGTGCCAAGGAGATTTGGGGAACAGGTATATGGACAGACCTTTCCAAATGAGCACAGGATATGAAGATATTTGTATTTTATGTGAATACTTACCAAAGAACAACCTCAGCAGAGAAGAATCTCAGTCATCATATGGGCAAGATGTCCTGTTCTAACATCAGTCAGCCTTCTTCTCCCATGACCCCGTCCCTGCTCAAAAAGCTTAAGGACAAAAAAAATGAGGGGTGCTGGGTGGCTCATTCAGTTGAGTGTCCAACTCTTGATTTTGGCTCAAGTCATGATCTCATGGTTCGTGGCATCCAGTCCCACATCAGTGTGGAGCCTGCTTGGGATTCTCTCTCTCTCTCTCTCTCTCTCTCTCTCTCTTCCCCTCTCCTTGCAGCTTTCTCTCAAAATAAATAAATAAGCTTGTTTATTTTTTTTGAATTTTTTTCTTTGTAATGTTTATTTATTTTTGACAGAGAGAGAGAGAGACAGAGCATGAGCAGGGGAGGGGGAGAGAGAGAGAGGGAGACACAGAATCCGAAGCAGACTCCAGGCTCTGAGCTGTCAGCACAGAGCCCGACATGGGGCTCGAACTCACAGACTGTGAGATCATGACCTGAGCCAAAATCAGACGCTCAACTGATTGAGCCACCCAGGCTCCCCTAAATAAGCTTTTTAAAAAAAAAAAAAAAAAAAAAAGCCTGAAGTGGCAGAAATGGAGGTTATACATGGTCATGGAAACATAGACTTTTACAGCCCTACCTGCTAATACAATAGCAAAGATCAACAATTCACAATTCCAGTGTAGCCCCATTCCCCAGAGGGATCAGCCAGTCATATGATGTTAGATTGTTTTCATTGAATCACTTCCATATTGGAAGGGATAGCACATTGTTTGCACTGGAATAGACACTTTACTTTGTATATAGACTTGTCTGTCCTGTCCACAATGCTGCCAAAACCAACATCCAAGGACTCAACAGACTTTTGCACTATCATGGTGTTCCATAAGGCATTCTTCTGACCAAAGAACTTCCTATCAAATGAAGCGAGGCAGTGGATCAATGCTCATGGAACTCTCTGGTTCCATGTTTGTCATCATCTGGCCTCATTGAATGGTGGGACAGCCTTGTGAAGATTCAGTTTCATTCTCAGCTAAATGGTAACATCTTGTTGGGCTAGAATAATGCTCGGGAGTTTTTGTACTGACCAGGGTGAGTGATCTTGACCTATTAGAGGGAATTTGGATCACTAGTACACAATGTGAGTAAGGAGGACTATGTATGGAATACAGTCATTTCCCTGTGATGCATCTTAGTTCTGTGTCCTACTGATAAAACTAAATGAAAAACGACTACAACTCCATAACTCAGTATTTAAATCACAAGGTATTAAAGGTGGAGTATGACTCAGCTAGAAGAAGTAATCCTTTGTAAAAAAAAAATTATATAGATAGATAGATAGATAGATGATAGATAGATAGATAGATAGATATGCCTTTATATCCTGTTTTTGAGAGAGGATTGGCGTGCTTTTTATTGTGGGAGGGACACTTTGCAACATGTTAGCCAGAAGCATGATTTTGCTGTTGTCTTTATTTGGAAGATAAATAGGGTTACTAGAGATAGAAGAGTGTTGTAGGTGCCAACCTGGCTAAACTGGAACTATGTTACCTGTAATTCCCTTCCCTTAAGTCTTAGGTTAAGGTTGGCCACAAAAACAAAAACAAAAACAAAAACAAAAACAAAAACATGCATGAAATTTGGAAGATGAGAGTGAAATCGCGGGCATTAGGGCCTAAAGATCAATATAGCAGGGCTCCGGGTGCTGCTTCAATGCTCTTACCTTGTCCCCCATCTGCTGGCCCCCATCTGCTGGCCCCCATCTGCTCTTACCTCGTCCTCCTCTGCATTTTCTCCTTCAGTTCCTCTGTGTCCTGGGCCAGGTACATGGCAAAGGGCACCAGCTTCTTCTGCAGGTTATGTTTGGCATTAAGGTTGGAGGCTCTAAGAAACGGATGAGGGTTTCAATATGTCTTCCTGGGTTCCAGTGTATCCCCATTCTCTTCTGCTTCCCATTCAGTTTTTATTTCTCACTTCTATAGCCCTGTTGACCTGTGTGACACAAAGATTTCCATAGGCTTCTTCACTGGCTTCTTCCAGACTTCTACTGCCCCAACTAACCCTAAACTGACCCTGACCCTGACCTTGAAAATTTCTGTTAAAAACAAGACAACGATACAAAATAGAGTGACTTATGCTAAGCCCACATCTTCAAACTAAGATTTAATTTAATTATAGTTTCAGCTCTCCTAGAAACGGAATCTTTATAAACCAGCCAATCGGGAACTGCCTGATCGGCGCTAGTTAGGTAATCTGCCTGATAGACCCTGCCATCCCCTAACGGAAAGTAACCTTGTAATAGCCAACCCACTTTTTTGCCTAATATAACTTCCTTGTTCCTGCTGCCTTCTGCCTATAAAAGTCCTTCATTTTGTACAGCTCCTCAGAGCTCCCTCCTATCTGCTATATTGGATGCTTCCCAGCTTGAATAGATTTTTGCTCAGATAATCTCTTAAAAAATTTTAATACACTTCAATTTATTTTCAAATATTTTATTTTATTTATTTTTTAAGTAACTATACGCCCAACATAGAGCTTGAACTATCAGCCCAAGACCAAGGGTTGCATGCTCCAGCGACTGAGCCAGCCAAATACTCTTATTTTTTAATATTTAAAAAAAAATTTTTTTAATGTTTATTTTATTTTTGAGAGAGAGAGAGAGAGAGACAGTGTGAGCAGGGGAGGGGCAGAGAGAGAGGGAGACACAGAATCCAAAGCAGGCTCCAGGCTCTGAGAAGTCAGCACAGAGTCCAATGCGGGGCTTGAACTGTGAGATCATGACCTGAGCCGAAGTCAGACTCCCAACCGACTGAGCCACCCATGTGCCCCATATTTTTTAATATTTTAAACACACTTACATTTAAAAACGTTTTGTGAAATTCAAATGTAACTGGATGTCCTATATTTTTATTTGCTAAATCTGGCAGTCTTAAATGAGGAATAACAGACAGTGATATCTGCTAGTATATATAGGATTTTATATATATATTTGGTCTTTCATTCTGCTTAAAAAAAGAAATGGCCAGGGGTACAGATCTGCAATGATTCATGGGCAGTAGCTAACTGGTAGAATTAGACAAATCATCAGTTTTGATCCTTAATGAAATAATAGATCCAGTTTATGATCCCAAGGAACATTCATATCATTAGGAGAAATGTTGATGAGAATCTTTATAGTGAACCCACTGAGCAATCTTAGATTCTCTGAAATAAGGATAACAGACAATGTGATGCAATAGAAAGTACACAAGGGTGTCCATGAGCCCCTGTGGTCAACAACAACAACAACAACAACAACAAAACAGTCTAAGCAGGTCTTTAGAATAGATACCAGTTTTCAGGAAATATAGGGAATAATAGAAGCACAAGTTAGATGATATCAAGAAAAAGCAATCAATCAGGGTGCCTGGGTGGCTCAGTCAGTTGAGCGTCAGACTTGGGTTCAGATCATGATGTCGCAGTTCATGGGTTGGAGTCGTGCACTGGGCTCATTGCTGTCAGTGCAGAGCCCGCTTGGGATCCTCTGTACACAACCCCCACCCCCACCGCCTCTCTGCCCTTCTCTTGCTCGTGCTCTCTCTTTCAAAAATAAATAAAACATTTAAAAAATAATAAAAGAGAAAAGAAAAACCAATCAATCAAACATGTAATGTAAAACGTTCCACCATTAGGGGCGCCAGGGTGGCTCAGTTGGTTAAGTGGCCAACTTAGGCTCAGGTCATGATCTCACTGTTTGTAAGTTCGAGTCCCACTACAGGCTCTGTGCTGACAACTCAGAGCCAGGAACCTGCTTCGGATTCTGTGTCTTCCTCTCTCTCTGCCCCTTCCTTTCTCTCTCTCTCTCTCTCTCTCTCTCTCTCTCTCTCCTCTCTCTCTCTCTCTCTCAAAAATAAACATTAAAAAAAAAGTTCCATACTTAAAAAAAATAATAATAACCTAGTTTCTTCAACAAATCAAAGCACACAGAAGAGAGACGGGGCTTGTGTTAAATAAAAGAAACTCATGAGCCCACACAGCCACATGGGCCTTGCTTGCATTCTGAATCAAATACACCAGTTGTAAAACATCTTTGAATATTGAGTGGTATTAGATATGACATGACTGGGGGCGCCTGGGTGGCTCAGTCGGTGAAGCGTCTGACTTCAGCTCAGGTCACGATCTCGCGGTCCGTGAGTTCGAGCCCCGCGTCGGGCTCTGGGCTGATGGCTCAGAGCCTGGAGCCTGCTTCCGATTCTGTGTCTCCCTCTCTCTCTGCCCCTCCCCAGTTCATGCTCTGTCTCTCTCTGTCCCAAAAATAAATAAACATTAAAAAAAAAAATTAAAAAAAAAAAAAGATATGACATGACTGGTTGAAGAAATGATACCCATGATCCCTATGTATGATATCCTATTCCCCCCCTTCACTTACTACATTACACAAAGTAAGTTCAAGTATTTAATACAGAGTGGCAATAAACTTTATCATTTAGCACTTAGATTACAGCGTATTAATATGTGGTTACACTGGAAGAGGAATGAACCTTGCTTTGAGATAGATGCAGTGAAGTTTGGGTTTCTTTTTTGGGATAAGCTCATTTTTGTTTGTATGAGGTATGAGTCCATTAAGAAAGTATGTTGCTTTGAGAGCACCTGGTAGCTCAGTCAGTCAAGCATCTGACTTGGGCTCAGGTCACGATCTCACGGTTCATGGGTTTGAGCCCCATGACAGGCTCTGTGCTGACAGCTCAGAGCCTGGAGCCTGCTTTGGCTTCTGTGCCTCCCTCTCTCTCTGTCCCTCCCCTGCTTGTGTTCTGTCTCTCTCTGACTCTCAAATATAAATAGAAACATTTAAAAAAATTTTTTTAAAGTATGTTGGTTTTGACCATTATTTTTGTTTGGAAGATTTATTGACAGAAGACTATATACAGATGCTGTGTTGCCAAATGGATGGAATGAAGCAGATACTACAGATGAGCTCATTCAGTTCCATTCAGCCACTTTGCGTCATGGCTTCCTGCCTCCTAAAACTGGAAAGCAAGAGGCTACATTTCCCAGATATTCATACAGCTGGAAGTTTTTAGATGGCCTACCTTCAATCCAGCAGTGTGCCTGTATGAAATCTGGACAATAAGAATTAGTATTAGGAGACACAAACCATGATTCTTCTGCTTCTGCTAGCAAGTAAGATCATAGAGGCATTTGGACTTTACGGGGCGTTTGTGGTAGAAGACCCAGGATCTAATTCCAGTTTGTGGGGGTGGAGAGGCATCCATTTTAATAGTATAAATCATGAGAAAGACACTACAAACCTCGAGTGTGCAATTGTGATGACAAGTTGCTTATTCCAAGCTTCCCAAAGAGGGCAGAGGTGGCTCCTTTGGTGAGCCAGTTCTGCACTGTGGTTCTGGAATTCTTTCCTGAGAGCTCAGTACACTCTTCGAAATCTTCTAATGCTTTCATAATCACTAGTAATAAACCTTCATTTCCTGAATATATTGTTATCTGCAACGGCACCTTGTCCCAGACTGTGACCCTTGAGGGTTCAAGGGCACAGGCCCTTTCACAGCCCACTGATTGGAATGTAAGTTGATACAATCATGGTTTTTGTGCCTTTCAAACCAGTATCCTTTGATCCTGTAATTTACATCTAGGGATGTTTCCTAAGGAAATAATCAGATGCGCTCAAAGTTTTGTGGCACATACAATGACAATATTTGGCAGTTGTTAAAAATAATGTTTTAAACCATAGTGAATGACATGGAAAAATATTCATGACATCATGTAAAGTGAAAAAGGCACACACACACATATTTCAGCATTGTGGGAAAAAATGACATGATGCTTTGGATTTGTTTCAAGCTACTTTAGCCAAAAAAAAAAAAAAAAAAAAAAAAAAAGCATGCCAGTAGAGGGAGATGAAATACAATTGACAAAATGTTGATAATTATTGAAGCCAGGTGTTGGGCAGATGGAGATTCATTACAATTTTCTTCTTTTTGTGTGTGCTTAAGAATTTCCATCATATGAAGTTTTAAAAGTTTAAAAGGAAAACAAAACAGAAGATAAATTGCATGCATAGTATGTGCTCACTTTTATAGAGATATTAACATACACACACATACATAGAAAAGAAACTAAAACATATATGAAGATGAAAAGATCAGAAGTTTCTACGAGTTAGGAAGGAGGGAGAGAATAGACGGAGCACAGCAGATTTTCAGGGCTATTTTTATTTATCAAACTATTCTGTATGATATTACCGTGGTAGATACAAGACATTACACATTTGTCAAACCCATGGACTTTTACAACACCAAGAATAAACCTTAATGTAAACTGTGTACTGTGGTTGACATTGACGTGTCTGTGTAAGTTCACTGGTTGTAAAAAATGTCCCACTGTGGTGGGGGATGTTGATAATGGGGGAGGCTGGAGGTCGAGAGGGCAGGGATGATATGGGAAATCCCTGTATCTCCCACTTCATTTTGTTGTAACCCTAAAACTTCTCTAAAAAAAAAAAAAACCAAACCTCTATTTAAAAATATGCATCCAAATGTTAATAGAAGTTATCTGTGGGTGGTAGGATTAGCCTGATGTTTATTTTTGGAGTTGTCTACATGTTATCAAAATGTGTATTATGAGTTTATGTGTTAATTGATTCTGTTTATTGATTTAATTGTCATGCTTATTTATTTAAAATAATTTTTTATATTTATTTTTGAGAGAGAGAGACAGAGTGAGAGCAGGGGAGGGGCAGAGAAAGAGAGCGAGGGAGACACAGAATCTGAAGAAGGCTCCAGGCTCTGAGCCATCAGCACAGAGCCTGACATAGGGGTCGAACCTACAAACTGCGAGATCATGACCTGAGCCGAAGTTGGATGCTCAACCGACTGAGCCACCCAGGCGCCCCAATGGGTTTAAGTGGAACTAGCTGAGATGATTTAGGAGATACCTTGATTTGCAAGTATGCCAAATTTTGATGGACAAGTTTGACTGGTAAACGCTGGTGGTCAAAGGGGCCTCGTAGGTCTCTCAGAACACGGGAAAATTACCCTCAGCAAGTGCCGGTAGAAAGACCCACACATCAGGGCACAGATGAGCTACAGGAGGACGTGAAATATATCACGAGGTGGCCCATAAACAGACTGGCGGGCTTGGTGGCAATCCTGTCCCACTCCAGGAAACTATAACCAGCATACAATTTCAGAGAACAAAGAAGGAATGTGCTTATCACTTAGAAACCTAAAACCAGATCCCTTGTTTCCTGCCTTGCCTGATGGAGGCTGTGGGAATCAAAGGGGATCCTATCATACTCAGATAAAAGATGGACAGGAAAATGTAAAGTGGTGTTCTTCTCTCCCCATGTAGGTCTACTTACCTGGAAATTATATGGTGACATTATTCCTGCTTTCATAGATGCTTTTCTGTTTTTCAAGGTAAGTCAATACACTGAAATTCTGCCTCCTGTATCTGTTTCCTTGTTCATTCCACACATGTGTGTGAAGGGCCTACCCTAGGGCCAGGTGAGACAAAAAGAGAAATCGGACAGTTCCTAGGTTTTGGAGCTGAGTGAATGATCCATGAACAGAGGTGAGAAGACCTGGAGGTAAGGCATGCTTGGGCTGGGAGTGGTGAAACAAGAGGTCTGCCTTGGAGGTACAAAGTGTAAAATGCCCTTTCTTTCTTTACTTTTAAGCTTATTTATTTATTTTGAGAGAGAGAGAGCACGACTGGGGTACGGGCAGAGAGAGAGAGAGAAAGAAAGAGAATTCCAAGCAGCCCTCGCACTGACACAGTGCAGAGCCCAGCTCGAACTCACGAACCATGAGATCGTGGCCTGAGCCAAAATCCAGAGTCCGATGCTTAACCAACTGAGCCACACAGGCTCCCCTAAAATGCCCTTTAGATGTGGAGGCAGATGAATGCAGGAGCCCCGTAGCTTGCGGGAGAGGATGGGGATGGAAAGAGAATTCCTGGGAGTTCTGTCAGGCACACTGGTTTCCTAAGCCTACTGGGATCTGGGTTCACAGTCAATATTCAGGTTGTAACCCTACCAGCTGAAGACCTGAACCAGACCTGCCATGACTGTTGGGTTGTCTCTTCCTGAGTTCAGCTGTGTTGTCGGAAGAGTGCTAGCCTTACAGAGTACAGCAGAGGGCGCTGTGAAACTAAACTGCTCCTAAGTCCCCACGAAGGATTATGATGCACAAGGTCAATTTCAGCTTTTAGCATATTAAAATAATTAAGAAAGAGTCTGTACCATATCTTAACTTGTAACCTAAAACAAATCCAGACTCTGTAATATTCTACCTTGAAATAGCACTAAATTTGTCCTGCAATACAAATAATGCAATGAACAAATAATAACAAATGGATGACTTAAGTGATACAGTTTATGATTTACAAGCTTTCTTTAAATTTACAATGAGTAGCAAAGTGTTAGTGTTTCAGGAAGGATGTATTTATGCCTAATTATAGGCAGAGTAAAATTCTGGTGAAGTATTCTTTAAACAAGAGTTACGAATAGATAAAATACAGATACTAATTGCAGTAAATGTGTTCATTGACAAGTGATATTAGCAACTTTTCCCTCCTTCCCTAGCCAGGTGTCAAGTACTTCTGATGATACATATTCTATGTGGATGTAAATGACATTAAACCAAAGGAAAACAAAGGGAAAAAGTAGTAAATACGTGTGCAATTCAAAATTTACAAATAAATATCTCTTCATTCACTTTGCAGCTTTCGGTAGGATTAAATGAGATAGTCTGCTAGTCTTTGTAAAACACTTAGCACAGAGCCTGGCACAACGTAGGCAGTCAATAAATGCTAGTTCTTTTCTTCCTTTGTTCCCTTTATTGAATTCTCTTCTCAATTTACTTCTTATAAAAATATTGTGTTTCCCACATAGATTAGTAACATTAAATATCATTCTCTGTTATTGATTTGGGATGTTAGGAATGCAAAAGATAAAATGCAGGGGCTCATGGCAGATAGAAAGTAAACTTACAACTGAGAAATCACTCTGTGGGTTTGTTGTTGTTGCTATTTGCTTTTGATAATGTGCAATTATAGAAATTTACAAAGATCCTTTTAAGTGGGCGATGTCCTGCTTTCAGAGCCAGTTTGCTCAGGCATAGATCAACTCAGAGACTGACTGTCGCCTTGCTATTGAATTCGAGCTATACTTTTGACAAGTATGGCAGCCACATCATCGCTTTAATCACCCAATAATCCACTGTGTCTCTTTATGCTAATAAATAAAACATCCTTCGTTAAATATTTCCTAGTAAGCAATAGCCGACCTGTAATCTCCACCCCTATATGTTACAAAGTAAAATGATCTAACAGTAATAAAATCAAATCAAATCATGTCTAGGAGTTTTATAGACAACTAATAGCTGCGATTGCAAAGTGCACATCAGATACCAATTGAAGGGTACTTTTCTCTTTAATATAATGTACTATGCATATTTCACTAACTGTCTCATGATATCAAATGAATTTAACAAGATGATTCTGTAGGTCAAATTACTTAGTAAGTTCTTTTAAGAATGGCTTTTAGACCTATTATGACTTTTAATGGTGCAATTTGTTAAATGATTGGAATTTCTAGAATCCTGCCTGCAAGTGCCTGTCAGAGACACTTGCTCTGCCCTGGTGATCTATTTTTAAAACCTACTTCTCGCTTGTGGCAATTGAAACAAAAACGACCACCGAAGAGCGACTTCTCTAAGCTCATTCCTCATTTTCAATTATTTAAACTACTTTATCGCCAAATTGTAATTTGAATATTCTACTTTCAGATAGCCTTCTGACCAAATTTCTTTTAACTTGGTATGAAGATGTCCTGAGAGTTCTTTTTTTCCTCCCAAATATTTAAACATGACCCTGCTTAATTTATCTTAGGAACTATATACAAAATAGGTTTCGCCAGAGCTTAAACTTTTAAAAATGGTAGGTAATTCTTTAATTGTACATCTGTGTTGGTAAATTTAAGGGAAAAGCTAATGAAATGTGATTGAAATATTTGGTCTTTGCACATGGAGCTGTCTACATTGTTTTTCAGTCTTTTGTAGGTATTTCAATTCAGTTTAAGAAAGCCTACTATTCAATCTAAGTTTTGAAAAATGCCCATTGAAAGATCACATATATTCCATATGTTTAAAAGCCATTTTATACAGTATTTGAAAATGACTTCATGTAATAATTAGTCCCAGAAGTCAACTTCCTTTAAAAACTAATCTTTTGTCTTTGGTTTCTCCCCACTGTACATCGAGATTCCTCTAAAACCCCAGAGCCTTAAAATCTTAGTGTTTCTTGGTAATGCTGATCAGTAACAGAAGGCTCCACATCCCAAAGTTTGCCATTCTTCTTACTGTAGAGCAGAGAACATTCTGGAGCAGAAGTTCCAGGTACAGTTGGAGGACAGTGGTTCTGTTCTTTCTCCACCCCCGGACTCACAAGATGACCCTGGATGAGAATCCCTTGGCCCCACGGAACCCATGGTCACAGCTTGGAAATGAGGCTAACAACTCTTGATTCCTACTCCTTGGGGTAGTTATAAGGCTTAATGAGCTCATTGTGCACATTCTCATTTTCTCTTTCATGCCTTCAGTGAGTCCTAGGTAGGGGGCAGAGTCAAAGCGGAATATGGAAGTCTGCTTGTATGTCTGGGTGAAAGTCACTATAGAACAGTGTTATTTAATTTTTCTACTTCTTCCAGTTCAATGGATGCAACATTCACAATCCTCTCTAAGCCCATCAACCACAAAAACTTAATTAGATATTATATCTCCTTGGTTTAAAATAGTATTTAATTTTACATAATGTGTTCAGCCAAAATATTAGGATTCCCTAAACAGAAATGTTCCCTCTATTTTTTCCCCTCGGGCTTTTATTTCAATTTTTTTGTAGCTTTTAAAAAAATTATTCTCCTTAAAGTATGATTTCGGCAGTTTCCCTCTGTGAAACATCACTAACTCCCCCGCTACCGCTACTTAATTGAAGATGTAACCCCCACTTAGTGACTGTGCAGCCTCCCAGATACCAAGTGTGGCAACGAGTAAACATTAACATTCCCGTTAAATGCACACTGCCTCTTATTCCTTTCCCCCCACAAATTGTCTTCCTGCTCCTCCGAGTGTCATCTAAAGTGAGATTATATTAACTGTGCCTTATATGGGGCTTCGAGCACTGGAGTTGAAATTAATGGGCAAATATCCCGTTCACTTACAGAGTAAATGAACACTCCATCTTTGGGCCATACCCAGGTGTTACCGACAGGCGCAGGGCGAAGGGGGCACATCCAACAAAGAACGCCACACGACGGGCCACATTAGCGTCCTTTCCTTGCTTGATGGACAAAAAATAAAATTAAAGCAAATTTCAAAATGGATACATAGCCCTCAGAACACAACATCTCGGGGCTGTATTGAATCCAGCCAAGACTGCTCTTTTAAATGATCTCTCCCAAATACGTTGGCGCTCTGTTTCAGTCCCCGGGAGTCTTGGTATTCAGTCCGTTTGCTTTTCTGTTCCAAGACACCTCAGTTCCGTCTGTGGGGTGAACACTGAGACCAGTGTAACAGGACCCCCAAGCTCCATGGCGGATATCTGGCCTCCAACCCAAATAACTCGAAACCGGGCCAAATTCAGGTGGAGACTTCGTTGGTTCGGAAGTAGTTGGTTCTCCTTCCTTGCGGTTGACATTGAGGACTCCCTAAAGAAGCGTTTGTTTCCCAAATGACAGCAGAGGGCACTAGAGTCTACCGCACGGGGACTAAGGCTGTCTCTCACCACCCTCACCACAATTGTATGACACCAAGGTCAGGAGCATCTCCACTAAAAAAAAAAAAAAAAAAAAAAGACCCCCACCCTACCCCACCCCCGCCCCACGGCCGATTATTCTGTTTTCTCTGTGCTGTGGGAGTGCCTTTCAGTGGGGACACACTGCTTATGCTCTGATCTGCATGGAGGTGTCTCCAGTGCGCATGTCCCCATTAGCATCGACAGGTTTGTGTACATAAATGCACATGTATCATTTTTTTAATCAAAACTAGAAGGGAAAATTATTACATAACAACAACCTCAGTTCTACGGAGAGACCTGTCCCGGTGATCCTAAGGGGCTTTGTGAACATCTGCTCAGCATCAGTCCCCCACGAAGAAATTATTCTTACGCTCATTTGAAAGACAGGTAAACTAACGGTCAGACTGTTACAGATGACAAAAGCAGTCTCCATCAGCGAAATAATAAAGCTTGGAAGCGTAGTTAGCCAAGGCTTTCAGAGTCAGACAAGCATTCATTTGTTATTCCAAATAGCATTTAAGGCTGACATTAGTTATGAAGGCCAAAAACCATGGTTAAAAGGCCTCTTCTTTCCTGGAGCACCTGGGAAGCTTCCAGGCCATTAACCGTGCTCAGCGGCAGCCTCGTTTATTCAGAAAGCATTTGTTACCAAGGAAGACTAGGAAATGAGTCAGATCGCTTCCTGGCCCATCAAAATGTGGGAGATGGATCTAGTTGTGTCCCGAGCATGGAAATTCTATCTTTATCAGAGGGACCATCCCAGGGCTCCTAAGGGGGCAGTCTGTCCTGGGGTTTCCTCTTATAGAAGGGTCTGGAATGGATTAATTTTAGGATAAGGCTCTTGTCTGCTTTCTTCATTTGTTGTTCCTTTGCAATCCTTTGAGGGGCTCCAGCTTTCACCATTTTGCAAACTTGGGTTTATGAGACATATAACCGTTTCTCTAGTTGCCATATAACCAAGGCAACTCCGCTTCTCTTCATGAGCACACCGTTCGGCCATGCGGTGGAAAGGTTATCTCAGTCAGGTCACTGTTTCCCTGGGTTGCTCTCAGTTCTGGGGGCTACAGGGCAACAAGGCAAGCCCGGCAGTTGTCCTCAGCCACTGTCCTGCCTGCTGGCACTCAGGTGATGACCAGGATCCAACCTCGGTCCGGCGTTCGTGATGGATGCTGCCATACTGTCATTCTCTCCCAGACTGTCCCCACCTGGGGAATCCGGGAGTCGTTTTACGGTCGTCCCTGTGCCCTCTGAGGTGCAGGCCACTCTGGGAGGGGGTCGCAGGCCCATCCGTCTAACTTCACAGCCATTTCTGCCATGAATGTACTTTCTCTGCACGTTGAGAGGGAAGCAGGGCCCAGGCTTCCCCTGGGACAGATTTCTCACAGCGTTCTGGGTTTTCTGCTGTTCCCTTAAGTCTCAACTTCCTTTTGCTCACTCCTCCTTCAGCCTAGAAACTTCAGCCAGCTTTGCTCTGTGGACTCATTATCTCCCTTCTCAAATCCACTGCTCAGGCCCACAGTCCCACAGAGCTTAGGCTTTAAAACACAAAAGATTTTTCTCATCCTACTGTGATATCCCTTCCCTCAGGCAAAGATGCCACCTGGTCTTATTCTGCTCTAGACTGAATGAGGGAAGGGGTGGGGAGAGCAGGGGTCCAAGGAAATACAGAGAAGAAAAAAGATCAGTTGAAAATCCAAAATACTATTTTTGCCCATATGCAATAAAAGCCATCATAAAATATAAACAGAGAATCAGGGACAAAGAACATGTAATAGAGGTAGAAAATCAAGTCCAGAGGGAAAAATCATTTAACGTACCACTCATGTGGCTCACCTATAATTGAGCTCAGAATTTGCCTTTGAGCTTCCTGGCAGCCAAAGGGAAAAAATAAAAAGGAGACACTTTACACACTTGTTTTCAAAGCAGAGAAAATGTACAAGCTCATCAAGAGTAATAAAAGGGCTTTCTTTTCCTCTGAATTTCAAAAGACTTGTCACTTGGGACCTTACAATGGCAGCCCCAGGGGAGAGATGAAGAAGTTGACATCAGGGCATCCAGGAATGAGCTGCAGGCTTTTCTGTACTCCTGGTCCCTCCAGACCACAAGTTTAAAATCAGAGCAGAAAGGTTGCTGGGCTGGCTTGGCATCCTATTGACTAGCTTCCTTGCTTGCTTTCTCTCCTCACCTCCCCCAACTTTTTTTTTTTTTTTAACATTTTAAAGTAGTAAATATTTGGAATTGATTTAAAAAATACAGGGGAAAAGAAAAGAAAATTAAAACACCAAGAAAGAGTACAAGTAGTGAACATTCTGTTGCCCTCCTTCCCTGTGTCCCGTTCCCAGCTGCCTTCTCCACAGCAGTCCTGTACCTAGCCCCTCCTTCCTTCCAGGGTCAGTCTAGGCCTGTGTGAAGAATATTTAGCCTTTCTCATCTTTTTTTTTTTTTTTACACAAATATAAGTTAGCACGCACCTCATTCTGTACTTGCTTTTTCACTCAGCAATCTATCTGGAGATAGTTACCTACCAGCCCATTTTTTTAATGGTTGCAGAGTATTCAATGATGTCATCATTCTCGATGCTATTGAGTCTGTTCCCTATTGCTATTTATTTAGATTATTTACAATCGATTGCTTTTTTAAATGGTGCTGCAATGGAATTACCTCATGTGTACTTTTTTGAAACATAGAAGTGTTATCTATTGGATAAAGACCTCTTTGTGGAAGCATCCAGTTAAAGGAACGGGCATTTGACATTAGTAAAGACATTGTCAAATGGGACTGCAGAAAGGTTGAACAATTAACACTCTTGCCAGCAGTGTATGAGAGTGCCTGTTTCCCCTACTCTTGCCAACATAGTGGATCATCAACATTTTTTGCCTCGGCCAATTGGATAATATTGTTTTTCTTGATTGTTGGCACCGGCCGTTTATTGAGGAGGAAAATTAGGTGGAGGGATGCTCGACGGTCAGGATCATCTAAATTATATAGACAGGACTGGCTACATCAAGTGTGGGTCCACCGCACAATGAAAATGTGGAGCCTCCTGTTGCAAAATTGAGAATTCCAAGATGGCACCAGTCAAGCACGGAACCAAGGGGGGGGTCTCTCCCAAGTGCGGGGCAACTGCACAGCTTGCAAGCCCAATGAAGCTGGCTCTGCCAACAGGGAAAAAGAGAACAACGGGATGCCAAGAAATCATTAATAGTGACAAGCCCGAGAGGTCCATCAGAGCGGTAAATCATATATGAAAAAGGAAATATCAAACTGCTCTTGGGCACAACCTAGAGCTTCACAGACATGGCTATGCTTATGTTAACAGACATCAGGTCAGACACGTGTTGTTTTGGCATCTGAGGAGATACAGCCTATATACCAAGAATTATTAGTTAAATCCTATGAACTTGCTCTGGTTAGAGGTGGTAGTTTCATAGGGTTCTGTGTAGGGAACCCCATGTTGCTATGTTCAGGATCCCCTGAAAGTAGACTATGAGACAAGGATAGGGGTACAAGTAATTGTTTGGCAGTCGTCCCAGGAGACGATGGCAAGAGAGTAGGGAGGGAAGGGAAGGGAAGGGAACTCAGCCAATGAAAGGTGTTTTTCCACGCTAGTTCCCACCATGGCAAGTGGAGTTCAGTGTCACTGGGGACCTCTAGAAGATCAGAGAATACACCTCTGAAGCCAGGGCCAGCGCCCTAATCCGTCAGTGCCCTGCCCATTATTGGCGGAAGGCAACAAGCAGTACCTCGCTGCTTCCGGGGGCAACTGAGCTCATGCTCCCACGGCCAGGGTAAAAGCCCACAGGCTGCGAGGCACAGCTGTGGACCACAAGGAGAAGGGTGATGTAACAGAGCTGTTGGTGTCCTCGTGCCCACATCCAGTGCCCTCAGTACTCACCTCCCTGTGCCCGCAACGGCAGCCACTACAAGTCAGCCACCGTAGGTACAAATGAGCTCACACGGGTGGTAGCCTTCACATCAGCAGTGATACAGAGGACAGAAGCAATGTGTCGTAGTCATCAGGGTAAGCATCCTCTTGCTCGGTTGGCTCCTGAAAGTAAGTTTATGGCAAACACAGTCTGAGCTGCCTTATGAATGGAAGACTCGGGATGTGCTGGCTGCTGGCCGAGGGTGGTGGACGCCTGTGCTGGGGCGGGTGCTGGGGGGGGCAGCCATACACAGGAGCGAGGAAGGAAGGAGCAGCCTGGAGTCTTTGCCAGATTTCTCGTGCAATAGTTTGCAAGTTGGCCATATATTACACACAGTGAGGACTCTCCCCCTTCTAGCAGTTTCTCTGTTGAGACAGAACGCTTGCGGTCTCCCACTAACTCAATGCTCCTGTTTCGGAGAGCTAGTCAACTGACCTCTCCGTGACTAATCCACCCTTAATAACAGCCTTTCCATCCCCTCCTTGGTACCTGCGGGCTCATTCGGGAGAACTGTGTCATCCGCCAGAGCTCCTGCAGTTCCCCAAGGCCCACTTTTGGCAGAGGCGAGAAATTCTTTGTCTTTATCCTTAAAGGAAGGATTGGATGCTAAAATTCTATTTCAATGGTGATCGCTTTGTTTCCATTGGAAAAATCTTCCAAGGGACCTTTGATCACTGAGCATTTTTTAAATGAATCAAGTAAGCAGTCATGCAACTCGAACATGTCGGCAAGGCTGTTTTTAAAAAAGTCTTTTCAAAGTTTGGATCGGCATCAGCCCTGTTTGTTCTAGGAGCTGAGAACTTGGGACCATCCAAGTTCTTTTCCGGAGTTATCTACGGGCTCCTTCCCTGATGGCTATCAGCTCTGAGTTGCCTGTCGCCTCTCTGGAGTCAGCTGGCGGTATCAGAGCCAAGACCGTATGAAGGAGGCCAGAGGGAGACAGACAGAGAGAACAGCGGGGCAGGCGGGCAAATGCATCTGTGGTCTCGGGAATTTCTGCCAGAACCGACACGCTGCCGCCTTTTTTTTTTTTTTTTTTTTTTTTTCTGCTTGTCAAGAGTCTGCTTAGAAATGAGTGTGCAGACTGGCTTTCTCTTTCCTTATTCAAAGTTCTTAATGAGGAGAGCTCGGCGATGAACCGCACCCCCGCCCCTCCCCAGACCCAGGCCACCCTCAGCTCTTGCACTCAGGGCTCTGCGTCAGTGTGCCTGTGGGTGGGCTTCTCTACAAGAGTATTTGCAGAATGGCCGATTCCACCTCCAGAAGATAATCAGCCCACTGTGCTGCAGAGTGGGGAAGTAACTTGCCCCAGGCCACAGAGCTACCAGGCAGGATGCTGGGATTTGTACGTGCCTGGCCTCGTTCCCACCCCTGCCTCCCTGTCACAGGTGACTGGAGCGTCACAGGGAGGTCTGGACTGCAAATCATCCTCTGCAGTCCCCTGGTCTCTGTCACTTAGGCCTGCCACACCTCTACTCTCGCTCCTCAGAGCTGTCTCCCTTTGGAGGAGGTTTCTGGAGCCCAGGGCCATCTTCCCTCACCCTTCTGGGAGCCCCTCTTTCACAGCCTGAACCTTTAGTCCTGCTTCTAGCCTCCCCTCCAGGCCCACATCCCCCTTGGCCACCAGAGGGACTTCCCCGAAGTTCAACACCCCACCGCCACCACACACACCTTTGCATAAAGTCCTTCCATGCCTCCGCACACACAGATTGCTGTCCCAGCTCCTAGACGAGGAATTCAGCCCCCGTGCGTGGTCCCTTCCACTCCCAGTTGTCTCCACATTTTTCATGTGCTGTCCTGCCACCTTGTTCACCCCCTATTCTTGCGTAGCTTTCCCACTGAGTCAGCCTCACCTGCACAGTTAATCCAAACCCCGGAGACAGACCCCTTCCACGTTTCTCCTCCATGTCCCTCTGTGCCGAGTCCTCACACCTACCCACCGCCCCATTGGTAGACATCAGTCTGCCCACCCCCTGTGTGAGTTCCTCCGGGACAGGCAGCCTCTTATTGTAATGTCTTTAGCACCAGCCACAGGGTAGGGTCCTTAGTGGGGGAGGAGGGGGGAGTCTGTCGAACCCAGAGGTGAAGAAACCTACTTTGATATTTGTAAGATGGTAACCACACGTGGAAGGGTTCTACTGAACCCCCTCCCTTGCCAGGGAAGATTTCAGCAGCAGGTTTTGATCAAGAAACAGGACTAACACGGAGACGTCACAAACAAGGTGAAAGATGGGGAGGGCATTAGGGGTTGGAAAAAAGACAAAGGAAACCAAACAGATTACAACTAACACCAAGTACGTTTTCAAACTTCCTGCCCTAACGTTGCCTTTCTGCGCCTGACTCACCTACTTGTCCAAGGTGACCTTGGGGCCAGGCAGGGATTTCTCTGCAGGTAATCTCCCAGGCTTCTGTCCTTTCTGCCTTCTTGTCATCTGCACTGAAACTGGCCTTGTGTTTCCCACCAGTGCCCTGTCCCCACCCTGCACGCTCTGCAATGCAACTCATCCAGGGGAAGTAAACGTAGCCCAGACCTAACATGTATCTAAATTCACTCATTACTGGAAAAGCTATTGGTGTTGATGTGTAGGGGCATCCATTTTAATTATGGAAAGGGACCTCCTTATCAATTATTTAGAGCCCACAGAAAATAATACACTGAAAATAAGAGAGAAAAATTAGCTCTGTCTTTTGTCTCCAATTTGACATGGGGGCTGTTATAGTGCATGTATACCACACCCCCCCACACACACACAGAGGCAGAAACACACAAACACTGAGGTCCACCCACCATTTTGATTCTATTCTCCAGATTCTAAGAATGTTGTGTTTTGAAAAGGGATAAAACAGCAGAAATTTAAATATTGGGTGTTTGAGAAAAGCCATTGGAAAAAGAATTGTCATGAGCTGGCATAATGGATTTCAAAGAATATTTAGTTGGAGTAACTGATACCCCTCTGAACTCAAATCAGTCTGCAGAGCTAGTCAAAACAAAGTGAAAGATTAGAGATAATTATCCAAATCATTTAGGGTAAAAATACCTTCTGAAGCATCCCAGTAATTGAGATAAGAAGGTTTCCCTGGGCATTCATCCTCCAAAGTTGCTTATTTAAAAAGTGTTCTCACACTTTGCACATGTAATAGTCATTTTATCTTATGAATGTTTTAGGTTCAATGTATCCATGCTGGATTCTGAAAATTGTAGGAAAATGCAGGCAATTTTTAAATCTTAAAAAAAATTGGGGTTTGAGACCTTAGTGAGTTCTTATAATTTTCAAGGCATGGTACCCAGCTTAAGACAAAGGCTAAGTCAGGCCCTGCTTAGTCTCACGGTTCATCTTTTGACGTCTTACCTTTTTCATGTTTCGTCATTTTTTTGTTTTTTTTTAAATCTTGGTGTCCTACGTGTTTACAAAAAATAAAAATAACTTGGAGCCATATAAACTAAAAAAAAAAGGCTTTGGTGGCAGCACTATGGGTCATTTTTTTTTTTTTACTCTCACTACTTTTCCACATCTTAGACATTATCATAACTTTTGAATGGATTCAAAACATATTTATCTTTAAGTTTTTGCAAATGACCATGTGATACCATAAAAAGTGAAAGCCTCCCCCACTCCAGCATTCTTTTCTCAGCAGTAACCTGAGCAAATCCTTTCAGCCTTTGGTAATGTGCCCATATAAGGTACACCTGCAAGCATGTTTTTTTAATGGGGTGTCATATACATATGATTTTGCAACTAGATTGTTTTACTTAATAATGCATTGTGGACATCTTTCCATGTCAGTAGTTATCAATCTCTCTCCCAGTCTTTTGATGGTTGCCTTTCATTCCATAGTATGAATGATTTTATTTTATGTGACCGATCTCTACACGATGGACATATGGTTATTCCAGGGTTTCCTTTCTTACAGCCACTGCTGTGATGAACAAGCAGGTACATGTAGCTTTGGACATTTATGCTAGTATTCCTAAAATGTCTTTTAAAAAAAATTTGAGGTGAAATTCACATGACATTTAATTAACTCTTTTAATGTGTACAATTCACTGTGGCGTTGAGTGTATTCGCAATGTGGTGAAACCACCACCTCTCTAGTTTTGGAACTTTTTCATCCCCCCAGAAAGACACTCCGAACCCACTAAGTAATCACTGATAATTCTCCCCTCCCCCTGCCCCTGACAACCACCCATCTCTCTTCTGTCTCTATGGATTTACCTTGTCTGGACATTTCCTATAAATAGAATCATACAATATGAGACCTTTTGCCTGACTTCTTTCACTTAGCAGAATGTTTTGGAGGTTCATCTGGGTTGTCGGATGTATGGATACTTCCTTCCTTTTAATCAGCTGGATAATATTCCATTGTGAGCACAGACCACAATTTGTTTATCCATTCATCCACTGAAGGACAAAAACCCCATCGCAGAGGGAACAGCTGGGAAGAACCAGGGATTCAGGGGAGCCTCAGACATTGGCACTGGTCTCAGATGTTGTGTCTCTTTCTTGAAGGAGCCTAGGCTGTCTTTCAACAGATCCCGGAGAACTTGTGTCCAAGAACTTTTGTTAGTTTTGTTTTTTGTTCTTCTCTTTTATCCAAGAGTAAGATAAAAGAATCATTGGCCTGCAAGTGCCTTATCATGGTGGGGTTCTCAAATTGGAAAGAATGTTAGGAAAGTAACAGGCTGGATCAACTTTTTATTATGCACGCTAGGAAAGAACCCTACAAGGGATTCCCGCTTCTCCTAGACCAGGCCCTCAGGGGCTGGAAAAGAGGGCACTGATAATAGCCTCTTACACTCCAGCCAGGGTTGTGTGGGGTTGGTGGTGGGAAGGGGGGTGACTTCCTACAATCCAACAAAATATATTTATCTAGGGTCAGTATTTCTCCTGAACACTACAAATGGAAGTTGTAGTCCTCTCTCCTTCTCACTTCATTTTTTCGCTGGTCCCTTAAATCTTAAAAAAAAAAAAAAAAATCTTTTTTATTCTTTATTTTTGAGAGAGAGAGAGAGAGAATGAGAGCAGGGGAGGAACAGAAAGAGAGGGAGACAGAATCCAAGCAGGATCCAGGTCCCAAGCTGTAGGCACAGAGTCTGACGCAGGGTTTGAAGTCATGAACCGAGAGATCGTGACCTGAGCCGAAGCCGAACGCTTAACTGACTGAGCTACCCAGGCGCCCCTAAATCTTTTTAAAAAGCTTATTTTATGCCAGGCACAGAGGATGTAAAGAAGGTAAGGAATGGCCCCTGCTGTCGTGTCACGGTAGGGACGATGGACACGGAAAGAAAGAGTGTCGTCCCTCTGGGGCCAAGAGGACAGAGCAAGGATGAGCAGGCACCAGCTCACCCAGATGAAAATGGGAGTATCCACTTGCTTGTCTGGATGCCCATTTGACTGACATCAGGTGCACAAAGGTGCAGAGGAATAATGGGGTTGTTTGCTTCGCCCGGCAGGAGTCAGCGCTGTGAAGTTTCCACTGACCTGGGTTCAAATTTGGCTCTGCTCCCCAGCTGCATAACCTGGGGTGAGGGCCTTACCCTTAGAAAGGCTTCACTTCCTGCGAAAAATGAGGAACAGGCCAGCTGTCTTCTGCCAAGTGTAGATGTCTATAAGCACATGGCACATAATACTCGGTGAATAACATTCATCCTTTTCCTAGTTCCACCTTGATCCGTCTTCCCCATAGCTTTTGAGCTAACAGCTTCCCCCTCTCTTACTGTCCTAGTCCCAGTTCATCAAAGACAATGGTGCCCCAGGAAATGTCTCTGGAGGGCTCCGGGCTGGCCCTTACTCCTCTCCTACTTTGCAGAAAACTTGGTGTCTTTCAAGTTAGAACTGGCGTTCAACGCTCATTTTATTCCGCTCCCCGCAAACGTCTTCTAAAGGCAAAGCCTCTCACCTCCAGCCAGAGCTCCCTGGAGCCCCACAGCGCCTGAGAAATCACCCAAACCTGGCCTCCCACAAGAGGGTCGTCCTCTCCTGACAAATCGAGCCCGAAGCTGTTAAGATCTTTTCTGTTAGAACTTTTTAACGGCGTCATAAATCTTTTATTAACATTTGGTATTATACTAATTAAAACTGTTCTCTGTATGTATTATTAATTTCCTTAGCACTTCTTGCTGGGGTGACGTTTTTAGCCAGCTAAGCAGAATGTAGCACAGTAAATAAGAAGAAACTCATTTCCAGACAATTAGCCTTGCAGAAAAATAAGTTGGTTAATGGAAGGCATGATGATTACAAATTTTACCTAAATAAACAGGGTATCTTAATGGTAACTCTTCAAGCTAAGTAAACAGATTGGGGTGGTAATGTCCTAAGCAATACTTAAATGTAACAGTTTAATAAATTGGTAAATTACTCATTTCATCTTAGAACAAAATGGTAATACTGTAGTAATAACCTAGTATATATTCCGTAAATATGAAGCATTATCACTTTAGCTCTGTAGAAATCACCACAGTGATATGTCAGCATTGATCTAAAACTGCAGCATTTTATCTCAAGTTTATTACCCATTTTTGAGAATCGCTGAGATTTTCAGAGCATAATGGCAATAAAAGAAGAATTTAAAAAGCGCTTTAATGTGCATAAGTTAATCAGAGGTATCCTCGGGGGGAAAAGGAAATTTGGTAAAACATGAATTATAAGCATCATTTAAACTTACTTTGGACACTAGAGATAATAAATGGCACCATAATTTAGAAATAGCTTTTAACATCAATGACGGTAAGTACCACTTTACTGTTCATAAGAATTGCAGAGCAATGGTGCTGAGGCCAATTTTATTAGCCATTTTTTTCTTTATAAAAGCAATCCAGCCCTTTCCACAACTGAGGAGACAGGAACAAGAGTTACGTGCTAATATGCAAAATGCATTTAAGTTTTTTGAAATAGAGAGTAATAAATTGTGCCAAAAGATAGAGTCTGGAGACAAATGAATGATCATTTAAAAAGGATAAGGCGCTCTCAGAGTTTACATATTTGGGGAAACTTGATAAAAAAAAAAAGCCAACAAATTGTTCATACATTTTCCCATTTGCCAAAGCATGTGGTGTGCTTTCAGATCCACGAGATGAAGCCATAAATCCCAGCGATTGGGAGATGCTGCAACAGAAATATATTTTTGTAAATTGTTGCCATTGACAAATCATTTTTAAACCATATAAGTGCAGGTTCAACTTTCTCTTCATGGTGCCCTTCCTGCAGAGAAGCCTCAGACTCTGACCTCTGCTTACCAAGCACAGCCCGACAGGGTGGGGCTGCCGGCTGCCACTCAGCTCAAGCCGAGCAGCTCAAGCTGTGGGTGGGAAGGTCTCCAGGACTCACTGAACCACCTACTAAGTGCCCGGTGTGCTGAGCCTTATGGGGCCCAGGAGAAGCTTGTCTGGGACGGTGCATGGCAAGGTGGGCAAAACCTGGCTGACGTGGAAGAAACAAATCCAAGACGTCAGCCCAGACTTTGACCTTCAGGACTTAGTAACTCCAGGCTGAAGGTCTTCTGCTTGTCACCTGATGAATTTGAGGAAAAAACAAAACAATCCACCTTGCTTGATCTTTAATTCTTGGATGCCATATTGAGGAACACAGATGCCCTCTCCCCTGCTTTTGAACAGGAAGTTATAAAGGGGCCTAGGGTCTTCCTCAGAAGCAGCTCCTTCTGGAGTAGGTGGGGGTAGACTTCAATAATGCAGCGGGGAAGGAGGCAAAGAGAGGGGAGAGGAGAAGATGAAGGCAATGAGGGCAGCTCCCAGCAAGGCTCTTTGCTGTGTAGTTGCAGGCAGAGAGCAGGCCTGCAGGCCTTTTGTCCACCCCAACCCCAGCTTATCTATTTATGTTCATCTTACCTCCAGACGCTTCATCACTGTCTGCTCACAATCTATCACTGACACTCCCTCCCTCAGAGAGAGCCCAGGAAATAGCAAGTTTGCCTGGCCGCTTTGTGGGAAAAGCCACGAGGCTTTTCATGTTTCGTGTGAAAACTACACCTTCCGTAACCATGGCTGTCCCATCTCCATAGAGCATTCCAACTTTGGCCGAAGACTTCGGCTCCTGAAACAGAGTAGAGCATCCTGGGCTAGTAGATAGAGAACCGCTGTAGTCAGAGAGCTATGTGACCTTGGACAAATGCATGTTAAAGTCACTGAGCCTTAGTTTTCTCATCTGTAAAATGGGGTTTCAAAACTGTTTTATAAGATTATTGTGAGGATCAAGTAAGAAAATACATGTGATGTATTGAGCAGGGTGCTTCACACACGGTAGGCACTCAGCACATATTGGGTTTCTCCCCTCTGTGGAGGCTGAACGTCTGGATTCCAATCCACCTTCTGTTGGACATTGGTAAGTTATTCGACACCCCCGAACTCAAATTTCTTGTCGTCAAAATGGGATCTACTTTCTAGGTTTGTTTTAACAGTTAAATGAGATCACTTGTGTAAAATGCTTAGTCCACAGCCTGGCCCACAGTAGATGTTCTGGAAATGCTACTTAACTGTTGTTATTTAATAAACATGGAGTGAGCAGTCACAGTGTGCCCAACATCAGCAACCCAAGTAAACAGAAACCCCAGAATACAGCAGAGAAGCTGGTTACTCTTACTTAGAATAATCTAGATTTTCAACCGTCTAGAAGATTCTGCATTGGGGAGATATTGCACAGACTGGGTGAGTCAGGGCTCTAAACTCTGACATAACTGGGTTTGAATTCTAGCTCCATCACTTAATGTCTGACCCTGAGCAAGTGACTTGTCTTTGAGTTTGCTTTCTCTCTGGGAGGAGAGCAAGAATAATTTATCTTGTGAAAATTTATCTACCACTGATAATAAGTATAGTAAATGTACCACAGTGCCTATTGTGCATCAGGCTCCTGGTGAAATGCTCAATGGATTATGTCACTTAATCCTCAAACAACCTTGCGAGGAAGATCTATCCTTACAAAGTACAGACTAACTAGGACACTGAAGCTCAGAGAGGCAAGGTTACTTGTCCAAGGCCACACAGCTGGTGAGTGGTAAAACTGTGACTTTAACCCAGTCCAGTTAAAGCTCCATACATGCTGTGGGCACTTTGGTAGATTCGGTACAGGCACACGTGTGGTTTGTCTCCTGCACATGCTACCTCTCTTCCTTGACCAGAAGTCCTCAGGGTCTAGCAGCTGAGGGCTACATCATGGCTCATTAGCACCCATGGGGGGTTCATTAGAAACTGTTAGTTAGCCTGGGCTTGGGGAGAGGGCAGTGGAAGATGCCTGAATCCCTTAGGGATTCCCTAAGGTGGAAGGGTCTTCCCTTCAGTGCCTTTCAACCACCTTTAGGTGGCTCAAAACAGCAATAACAGTTTACAGTCCTCTTGCAAACACAACCCAGAATATTCTGGTTTGTATCTGAAGTTGTTTAGGGATGATGATTTTCAAAGCGGTCAGAATTCCCTCTGGCAGTCATGAAGACATTGGCTTTAATAACAAGGAGGTTTGAGGGACGTTTTTGGGTAAAAGCCAATGAGCTGGACTCAGTCCATAAGGGTTAAAGTCCTGGCATCATAGGACTTAGGGATGCTGTGTTACTCCGCACAGTCTCAGTTTCCTCATCTGTAAAATGGGGATTACAGTAGTACCTATCTCCTAGGGTCCTTATAAAGAAGTGCCTTCTGGAGGTAGATGGGGATAGACTCCAGAGATTGTGCAGATGTTCCATCAGATGGAAGCTGCTAGGCCCTCTCAGCCTGGGCTTGGGATCCACCATGGGAGAGTACAGGTGGCTGTAGTTCTGAGGGGACTCCAGGAGTTGGGGACTAGGTGTAGGGCCCCATCCCTGCTCAGTGTCCCCAGCCGCCCCCTCCGACAATGAACTTGAAACTATAGTCATTAATAAAGGCGACCCCTCCCAGAGCCCTCTCCCTGATTCTTCCTGGAGTTGGGTTTCCTCTCTGCTCTCCCTCCCCCCCCCCCCCAGTCCCATTACTTCCTAGGAACAAAAGTGTGCCAGCTGTGGCAACCGAGACAGCATATGCGAACGCGCGCTGTTTAGCACACTGGATATTCGAGGGTGCCCCTCTGAGCCCACACCTCCTTCTCCAGCCCCAGGGGCTCAGCGGGTCCTGTCTATTAGTACCCAGGAAGGCAGACCTTAGCGAGAGGATTGGGTCTTTTCCTGGAGCACTCCGTATTTTCCTGCAGGCTGCATCTCTGCTAGGAGGAAGGAGTGAATTGTTCCTGGGTTGGGGATGAAGGAGGCAAAGAACGCTCGGCTGGCGGTTGCAGGTTCCGGGCCTTCCGGAGTTTCAGCGCGTCGTGGATAAATCCATCGATCAAGAAGGCTTGATAGCGAAGCCAATACATTCCAGGTAGCGGGCCAGAGCTGGGGCCGGCTTCTTTAACATCAGGGGAGTCTGGGTCAGCACAAGTCTCTCTAATGACCCCGTGGCGGGTTGAAATGCCATGTGTGGCCAGTGGTGAGATACAGCCAGTCCCGCAGGCGGCCAGGCGTTTCAGTCCAGAGCCGAGTTTCAGCGCGAGGTGAACCTGGGCGAGTCTCCTGACTTTTCTGCTCCCCAATTTCCTTATTTGTAGGATGGGAACACAGGATTGTTCTGGGGGCTCAATGAATGGGTTGTTGGAAGGTGTAAAAATCTCTGATCAAATATTCTGTTCAAACACGTTTTTTTCTTCTTCCACCCCACCTCCTCTCCACACCAACTGGGAGCATATCAGAGGGGTCTAATAACTAACTCATTAATTGGCAGCCGGTCTGACACTTAAGAGAATAACTTTATTGGATCATTTCAACTAAAGTGAGCGTCAGATATGGCCACTGATCTCAAGGTAACACGAGGATACTGACGCGTCTAACCCGATCAAGCCAGGCCCCAATTCGGGAATGACTTCTCTAACAACGACTCCACCTTTAGTGATGGCAGGAGGAATGGCCTCACTGGGGGACACTACCCTTTCTTCTCAAAGGGCATCACCTCCGATTAAACACCTACATTTTTTAGGAGGCGTTTAATTAGATTTCTGACCTATAAATATATTTTAAAATGTTTTTATTCTCATAATAAGCTGATAATCAGCTGTACCATAAGCCACGGGTTTTTATTTCCCCTGGAAGAGTCCTTAATGACTAGATAGCCCTAATTTTACACATGCGGAAACCAAAGCGCCCAGACGCAAAGCCACTCGCTCAGGGCCACACAGAAAGGGAGTGGCGGAGCTGAGTGAAGAACTTCATCCAGCTACCCGTTGGGTGGCATGGGGGAAGGCACCGATCACTGTCGAAATTCCGCGAGGAATTTGCAAGTTTCTGACCCACAAGAAATTGTGCGACTGGGAGGGCATCGCTGAGAGGAGATGCTCAAACCGAGTGTATGCTTGGAAATGTGCGGCCACGCCGCTACCGGCGGGTTTCGCATTAGGAAACCCGCCTTTGGGTGTTAAGAAACCTTCACTACAGAGTGCAGGCGCCTGCACCACGCCGCCGCTCTGCGTTTCAGTTGCGGAGGCCGAGGTTGAGATTCCGGCCAAGGTTCCCAGGAACCTTCAGTGCGGTAGCGACCTAGGCCGGATCTGGGGTCTAGCGGTCTCGGCGGAAGATCGGAGGCCCTGTTCTGAGGCCCCTAACCCCGAGCGCCTCGCCAGACCGCGGCACAACAGACGCTCGCCGCCCGCTGCAGCACCGGCCTCGGCCGCCGAAAAGGCGCAGCTGGCGGTCGGCCCGGCCTGCACAAGGCCGCGTTCTTCGGCCGCAGGTTTTCGAGAAGCGCCGCAGGCCCCGGCAGGCCACGAAAAGTTGCCCGGCCCAGGGGCGCAGTGGGGCCTCCGGGGTCTCACCGCGTAGCTGGGAGCGGCCGAAGCTAAGTCTTTCCGCTCCTGCTGGGAGGGCAAATATGCACAAGCCTGGGGAGGCAAGAGGCGCTGGGCGCCCTTGGAACGCGCCCAGTCCAGCCCGGGCGGGAAGGTCCTTTTAGCTCCACTGATAACTCCCGGCCTCGTGTCCGGGTGGCTGCAGGTGTCCCGTAGGCCGCCTCCCCAGCCTTCACTAGGCTAAGTCTCCCTTTCCTCTCAAGTATTAGAGTGCTTGGTTTGGGGAAAAGAGAGCGAGGGGTCCGCGGCAGCCGCGCGCCCCAGAACTAATTTCTGAACTTCTTTGAGGCTTCCTTTTTCCAACGGCAAAGTGATGCGGGGCATCCACACCCCGCAGAAATGTGTGGGTCATGGTAAACCACACTGCATGCAAAGCTTGCTGTCCCTGGCCGGTGCTGTACAGGTTTTTGCTGAAGGGGAATCGTTTCCACTTGAGGGACGCGAGAGGGTAGCCCCAGAGCTAGTGTCTGTCTGTTCTTGTGATCGGCCGTGTCCCCCCAGACTCTACTGGCTTTGGGGCCTCCCGGGGATAGTTGAGCACAGCCTAACTCCTAGCCTCTGGACCGTCAGCCTCGCCCTTCTTGGCTTGGGGCGCAGGCATCCCTGCCTGCGGGTGTGCCCCCCGAAACCAGAGCACGAGGAGAGCGCGCGCGCGCGCGCGCGCTAACAGTCTGCGCAGGCCGACAAGCTGCCTCGTGCCTCCCAGTGCGGCATCTGTAAAATGGGTGTGGCTTTAGAGACACTTGAACCGAGCACGGGGAAGGGCAGCGAGTCCAAGTCTTCAGCCTTCACGCAGAGGCCTGCTGCTTCTCGTCCTTAATTCCCTCCGCGGTGGGGCTGGACATCCACACGCACCCGCTGCCTTTGGAGCCTCTCTTGCTTCCTTGGGCACAGGTGGGTCTTAGATTTGGGAGCAGATCGCCAAGGAACCGTTCATGTGGGCTTCTCAGCCTACTCCAGATTCTCTTTCCCCTACGCTCAACCTTAAGGGCGCCTGACTGATCTGGATATGTGTGCGCCCAGACTGCCCGGGAGGGCCGTGAGGAGTGGGAGCTCTTAACAGGGCGTCAAGGGGCTCCAGTCCCGCAGCCACAGTGGAAATAACCTCCAGGCTTTGCACGTCCGTAGGAGGGGGTTAGGCACTAAACACCCTTGCCAGCTTAGCAATCTATCCTTCCCTTTGGGGGCGCCCACACTGCTCTGGGTGGGCGTGAGTGAGCCACAGTCCCCAACCAGCCCCACACCAGTGGGCTCAGCACCCTAACTCAGAGGGACTCCTAGTCAGTCTCTGGCTGGGGAAGGTTTGGCTGGGGGCAAGCGCTCAGAGAGGACGCAAGCCCCAGAAGCACCCGGAGAGGAAAAAACTGATGTCCCTGAGAGCCGAAGCAAGACTAGGTGCCCATCCCTGGGGCTTGTCTGAACGCTGACCCCAGGTGAGCCTCTGGGTCAGAGACCTTTTGCTCAAATCAAGGCAGCAGAGGGAAAGAAAAAGACGTGTGTGTGTGTGCCCCGAAAAGGCCCAAGATTCAAGGGTTAGCCTGGCAAAACAAAAATACTTTAGAGAAACAAAACCACTAAGCCTTATTATAAAGAAAAAGATTAAAAGTGAGGGAAACCGGAAGGCGACGCCAGTCTCTGAGGAAGGGGCCGCTTGGCCGGCAGAGGCAAAGAAGGTCGTTCTTAGATGCTCAAGTCCCCGGGCGGATAGCCCACATTCCCATCCCGATGGGGGCGTCCATCATGCTTTTTAGCGGAGAAAAATCTTAGAAGCATTTCAGGGAAACACCAAGGGAAGGGACCTGAAGGTCTGAGTCCCTCTAGTCTCTCTCTGGGGGTGTCTGTAAGTCACCAGCGACCCGGATTCCGGGCAAGGCTTGGAGGTGGAGGCGAAGGCAGCAATGATGGGAGCCGAAGAGGTGTTTCTCAGACTACCCGCACCCCTTTCTCGAGCCCCGCCAGTGTACAGAATCCCGCAGCCCGCGTCCTGCGAAGGCGCCCAAACACGCGAGCCCCGCGGGGCGGCGCTTGGTCCGGAGGGAAGCGGCGTGATGAAGCGGGTGAGGCTGTCACAGCGCCCGAGGGACAGCCCCAGAACTGGTTAGCCTCAGGAAGCTAATGGGAGCTCGGCCAGGAGGAGGGCACGAAGGAGACAAGGAGCCAGTGACCGAGAGAAAGACAGAAGCAAAGAGATTCTGAGACCAGAAGGAGAAAGCAAAAAGGACAAGAAGAGGGAAGGAGGAAGACAGGTGAAAAAGAAACCGGGGGGGGGGGGGGGGAGAGAGAGGAGGGAGGGGGGGGGGGGGGATGGAGGGGGGGGGGGGGGGGGGGAGAAAAAAAAAGGGGGGGGGGGGGAAGAGACGACAAAGAAAGAGTTGGAAAAACTAAAAGCAACAGTAAACGAATTATACAGGGAAGCAAAAAACTGTAAAGGAAAAGCAAAAGTCCTAGGAACACAGAGACCAAGAGTAATGAATAGAATAGAAAATAGAGAACATCGTAGAGAAAGAAGTGGAGAGGCCAGACATAAGAAAAAATTTAAAAGACCTAATAAAAGGGAGGAACAAAAATCAGGGAGCAAGAGGAAATGTTCACGAACGCTTCGACCGTGTGTCTTGTTGGAAGGGACCACCTAACGCCCAGCGCGTGATCCAGAAATTCCCAGCTTCCGACCGGAGGTAAAGCTGGGTGAACTGGGCCTGGCTGCTTTCACACCTGGGCTTGGTGTTCCCGGCGTTCTGGGCGCCCCGCCCCTCTCGTGTGCAGTGACGCCGCCCGGGTGCGGTGACGTCACATGACGCCACGCTCCACCTGTGGTCCCACGCAACCCAAAAGGGTGCAGGTGTTCTGAATTTGTGGCCCGCACTTACTCCTCAGACGCCGAGCGTTTGGAGACCAGGAAGCGTGCCGATTCTGTGCCCACGGCCCGCCCACAGTGCGCCCAGATCCCCCATAGCCAGTCCTTGCGTCCGCCCAAGACCCGAGGTCTCACTGGAAAAAGAGGACAGTGGGCACGGGGGTGAGGGCTTCGAGTTCTTAGAAGTTCAAGGTCGCGGGGCCTCTCACCTCCTAGGTGGGCCCGGCCACTGACGACCTAACTGTTGGCCCACCCGGGGCCTGTGATCCCCAACCCTGCCTGGCGCGGGCCTGCGACCTCTGGGCCTAGAGTGCCCTTCCCACGTCCGCCCTACACCGCCGGCACCCAAACTGCCGGCGGCCGGCACGCACTGACCTGCACCGCGGATCCTCCGCGGGGCCCGGGGCCGGGGTCGGAGCTGAGGCGAAAACCGACGAAGCTTGGAGATGTGGATGCGCCCCCGTACACTGCGGCTCGGCCTCTACCGCCGAAGGGGTGGGGCGCAGGGCCGGCCTCGCCGAGCATTATTGGAACGAAAACGAAATAAAAGCGGCGTTAAGTGAAATAGCTAACTTTTTTATTAAATAAAACGACTTAAATAAAAGGAACGGAAAAGGAGAGGAGTGGACCCAGCCTAAACGCAGGGTGCCCCAGCCCTGGCGCTCCCCCCCAGCCACCTGGTCGGCCGCCCCTCCTCTAGCGGCCCCCGCGGGGGAAGCAGGTGGCCGGTTTCTAAAGAAAAAAGCCAAAACTTTTATTATTTACACGTTTGGGCAAAAGTACAAAGTATAATACAGGCGCCCGGCCCGGGGGGGTGCGGGCGAGGGGCGGAGAAACGTAAGGCGCTTTCTTTGTCGGGCCCGGGCCTGGGGCGGGACTGGGCGCGGGGCGGGGGCTCGGATTGTGCAGCCGCGCGGAGCCCGGGCCCAGCCCCCCTCCGCGGCCGGCGGGGATGCGGCCGCGCCCCGGGGCCTACTGGAGCTCGGAGGCCCCTGTCCCTCTCGGCCTCGGGTCCCCCCAGCCCGGCTGGGGGCCCGGGGCGCCCCGCCGGGTGGGGGCGGCGATCCTTGGCGATCCTTGGCGATCCGTGGCTCACACCAGAGAAGTGACGGCGGGGACCTTGGAGCTGTCCTCCTCCCAGGGCTGCAGATTCTGCAGAGCAAACAGCGACGAGTTGTGCAGACAGAGAGGGTCGGGCTGGATGGAGTCGTTGAGGCTCTTTTGGAAGGCGTCGTGTTGCAGCTGCAGCATGAGCCGGCTCGCCTGCTGCCGCTCCGCCTCCCGCTCCTCCGCCGTCTGCCGCCTGCACCGGGGGAGGGAGAGGGACAGCACCGTCATGCACCCGGCACTGCGGGGCCGCCGGCGGGGCCCCAGCCCTCCCGGGAGCGGAGGCCAGCCGGGAGCCTCGAGGCGCAGGACCCGTCTGCACCCCTGCTGGCGCTGTGCGCCCGAGGCCCGCGCGTCCGGGGAGTGGGTTGGCATCGTTTATTTTTGTTGTGTGCCGGGCGGTCGTGGGGAGGGGACTCCGCCCGCCGCCCACCTGCACGTCCGCGTATTGTGGCTTCGCCAACAACAAAGATGTTTCTTTTGCGGGACAACAAGGGCAGGGCATGCGTGTAACTGACTCAGCCCTGCGGGCAGTCGGGACGCTAGGGTTCGCGGGTGGGAGGGCTGGCTCTGCACTGCCCGCGCGGTGTCCCTGGGCCAGGTCAGCCTCATCCAGTTCTCCCAGGCCCTTCTCGAACCTCTCTTCCAAAACGCGATCGCTTCGCCGTTCACGGGTTGTATGGAAATAGGGATCGGATAAAAACGGGGCTGGAGTCAGGATGGGGAGCCACAGGGGGAACACGGAGCCCGCGCGGACTGTCGGAGATCCGAGAGGGCTGGTGGGAGGGAGAAGGAAAGTGCGAGAGACCCCAGGGTGGGGGGTGGGGTGGATGCTGGTGAAGGTGCAGGTGAGAGGAAACTGAGCGGCCCCAGAAGCGGAAGAAAACACGGAGAGTTGGAGAGGCGCACGAGAGCGATACAGGGATGGGAATGGAGGAGAAGCCGAGGCGCGAGAGAGTGGGGAGAAACAGGCCGGCGGGAAGGAGACAAGGGAGATAAAATTTGGGAAGGAGTGGGAAGGCGCAGCCCTGGGAGGGCGGGTAGCGGGTAGCACAGAATGGGGAGAGCGCGAGGCTGCGGCGCGGGGCAAGGTGAAGGGCGGGTGCAAGACGGGCTGAGCCGGGCCTCTCTCACCGCCATTTGGTCCTCCGGTTTTGGAACCAGGTCTTGACCTGCGCGTCCGTCATTTTGAGGGACTTGGCGAGCGCCGCCCTCTCGGCGGAGGCCAGGTACTTCTGGCGGTGGAAGCGCTTTTCCAGCTCGCAAATCTGCACCCGAGAAAAGGACGTGCGCGGCTTCTTACGCTTGGGCGGTGTCCTGTTCTGGTAAGGGTGGCCGATGCGCCGGGTCACGGTGAAGGGCGTGAGCGCCGCCGCCGCTGCGGAGACACACGAGGCCCCCTTAAGCCCAGCCCGGCTCGACTGCCTTTCAGGCCCCACGCGGACCCCGTGCCGCCAGGTTGGGCGCAGGGTGCTCCGCTATTTCGTTGGTCCCCCGCGTCCCCAGCGGCACCAAGCCGGTTGGGAGATACTCCCCTCTTCCCCTGGGCGTAGGCTTATTTCCCCGAAACTCCCTGATTTTCCTCCCCCTACGGTAGCCCGGGGCCCCGGGCACTAAGGCCTCCGTCGCGCTTGGGCCTCCGGAATCGTTTCCCGGAGTGGAGCACCTAGGGCGCGGCGCCTCTGGCCCCGGGAGGGCCAAGGCCCGGCGCTTGTTCGCTCGCCCTGCTCACCTGTGAAGCGGTCTTTCACGAAGCGGCGGCTGCTCTCCATCCAGGGAAAATTGAGGCCGCCCAGGCTGGAGACCGTGGGCACGGAGGGCATGGCGGGCAGCGCGCTAGGCAGAGGCGGTGGCACGGCCCCGGGCAGCGGCCTGTGCGCTGGCACTCGGATCACTCCGGCGGGCGCCAGGCTCAGGTTGACACTGTAAGATCCCGGGTCCTCGAAGGGCGCGCCGAGGCCGGCAAAGGAGGCGGGCAGAGACGGGTATGTGGCGCCCGGACGGCCCCCGGGGGGCCCTCCCAGGTAGCTGGCGCCGTCGGGGCCCCGCGGGGCCGGTGCGCTGTCCTGGTCCGGGCTGTTGAGGATCTGGTCGATGCCGAAGCTGATGGGCTCGTGCGGGTGCGGGGTCTGCGCGCTGGCGGGCGCCTCCATCCTGGGCGGGCGGAAGGGCTGGGCTGGGCTGGGCGGGGAGGCGGCTGGGTCCCTGTTACGGCGCGGCCATGGAGCGCCCGGCGCCTCTCGTTGCACTGAAACTTTGCCAAGAGTGCGCGGGCCCGACAGGCTCTGTGTCATCTTTCTTGAACCGAACCTGGAGTTTCCGCTGCTAATTCCTCTCCCGCCGCAGCCATTGGCTGCGATCAACAAGCCTCTCTCCTCCCATTGGCTCCCGGCTTTCAATAAAGGCCTAATTCATGGAAATAGGAGCTTAGGGACTGTTCCAAGGTGACATCATTTTAACAAACGAACAATAGGTCAAATTTATTAGCCGGGATAATGGGCGGCGGATATTAGCGCCCGAACCGCAGCCTCCCAAACCCGAAATCTAACGAAGCTGCAATTAGCAGACGCTCCCCGCTCCTCCCGGCCGGGGCCGCTTCCCCGGCCGCAGCGCGGGGCGGGCCAGGGCGTTCTGCCGGTGAGATTGCCTCTTGCTGAGGGGGGTTTCGTTTTCTTCCAAATTTTGTCATCTGGGCAAAAACCAAACCATGCGAATCCTCTCCATTGCAATGGAGTGGCAAGTCCGGAATGACCCTGTGGAATCCGCGGAAGCGTCTTGGACTCTCCACCGCCGCGGGAGCAACGAAAGGAGCGCACTACCCCGCACGAGCTCCGCGCTCCCAGCGCGTCGCGTGAGGGGAGCCCGCCGCGTGTGCCGCGCTCCCGAGGACGCCGACCCGCGTGGGGAGAATTCGCCCCCGCTCGGGCCACTTTGGAGGCAGTCGCCGGCTCCCGCCAGGCGGACCGAGGTGTGACCCCCCGAAGCCCACGCGTGCCTGGCCCAGCTGGTCTAGGGACCCAGGGTCCCCCGGTGGGGAGCGGGGATCCAGCCCCTCGATATTCGTTGCAGGATGGACGGGACTATGGTCGCGCGTGGGGACCCGCCCGTGGCACGGCAGGTGTGGGGATCGGGGTGCCCGAGAGGCAAGGCGCAGAGGCTGTTCATCTTTTAAGAGCGGGATTTCTTTGGGTAACGGGGGCTGCGAGCCCCTCCCGCTCCCGGCCAGCCTGAGTGTTGAACCGCTCCCTCCCTGCTCCGCTCACGCTCTCAGGGACTGTCAAGGCGGGTCGAGGGGCACCGTGGACAGGACAGGACCGTACGCCGAGAGGTCACCCCCAGCGCCAGCCTCAGCTGTCTCCCCTGGAGGAGACATACAGAATCGTTTTCTACTCGCGAATTCTAAAATCGTTAGGTGCAAACTGACTGCTGCACCCCTGGCCAGGCCCCTCTCGCTCTCCCTGTCTTGCGGACGTGGTGAGAGCTCTGATAGGCGGTTGGCCAGAAGAGTGTTCACATTGGGTGGGTCACTTTCTAGTTCAGTGACCTTGGGCAAGTGACTTCATATCTTTGGGCTTGGTTTTCTCGTTTATAAAATGGGCCACGCGTGCATTGTGGGATTGTCGTAAGTCTTGCGTGAGATATTGAGAGAAGGTAGGTAGGGCTTAGGGCCTGGCACACAGTAGGCACTGAGGGGCTGTGGCTGCCCTCCCACTCCCACCCGCAACGTGATGGTTGACGTATTATTCTGATGGTTCTTGTTTATCTGTTTGCAGTTTTAGGTTATTTGCAGAGGCTCAGTATCTTGAACACAAAAATGTTATTTATTTGTCTATCCGCAGGGTCAGTCTTAGAGGACCAGGAAAGGTGGGAGGCAGCATGTTGGGGGTTCTTCCTAATAATCTACCCCCAGTAGCTCAGAGGTTTCAAGATCTGCAGTCTTAAGGCCTGGGTTCCTGAGTCAGGTCACCGCCCGCTGAGTGACCTTGGGCTAGTCGCTGGCTCTTGCTGGGTGGAGAGAATGAGGCCACTGGAAAGTGAGGCACTGGTGAGGAGGGCAGGGTGCCTGGGGCAGGACAAGCCCTCTTTCCTTGGAAATCCAAGAATCTTCAAATGGAACACTGACTCCATACTGGGGGCCTCCTGCTTCTATTTCAGGCTCTGCCACCAATGGTTTGGGGACTGTTTGGCCCCTCATTGCCCCTCCTGGAGCCTCATTTTCCTTATTTGTAAAATAGGAAGGGTAATAGCTACCCCCAGGGTGGCCGTGAGAAGTAAATGAGATAAGGTCTGTGGACATGCCTGTGAGGAACTGGATTATATAATAACTTTAACGACAACAGTAGGGCTGCTGTAGGTGGAGAACGTAGTGTGTGCCGGGCAGGGGGTGGGCATTTACTTATTTCTCCCAACCACCCTGTGAGGGAAGGCTGTTATTGATCCCATTTTTTACCTGATGAGGGAACTTCAGGTCAGAGAGTTCATGCAGCTCACAGCCCCCCTTCTCCAGGGCTAGGGAGTCACCTCGCCTGCTCCATTTCCCTTCTGGCATCCAAAGCCCAGGGTTCCAGGCCTGTCCTCCCCACTTCCTGGCTTTGTTAAATTGGGATAACAAGGCCCACCCCACACAGGTATGTGGGCATAGAATTAGGGGCGCCTGGGTGGCTCACTGGCTAAGCGTTCGTTCGACTTCGGCTGGGGTCATGATCTCCCCGTTCGTTCATGGGTTCGAGCCCGTGTTGGGCTCTGTGCTGACAGCTTGGATCCTGGAGCCTGCTTCCGATTCTGTGTCTCCCTCTCTCTCTGCTCTTCCCTGCTTGCACTCTGTCTCAAAAATAAATAAACATTTAAAAAAGTTAAAAAAAAAAAAGAATTAAAGAGAAGTGGGTGATGTGGCCCACACTGCCCCCAGGGCATGGTGACTGGCCCAGTGCTTAAGAACCTCTGTTTGCCAGCTGTGGGCTTGGGGAATTCACCCTTTTTGCACGTCAGTTCCTCATCTAGTAAAGCAAAAGTACCGATGTCATGGGATTCAAAGAGCCCATCCAGGTGAAAACAGTGCAAGGCAGGGGCAGAATTCTGCCTCGCCACCTGGGTCCCAGCTTTCTGAGGTGCCTAGTTTTGTGGTCATCCAGCAGTAGGCCACTGATAGCAACCCCCCTCTTTCCCAGTCCAGACAGAGCAGAGAGGTTAGCCAGCTCAGGAAGGGGAGTAAATGGGGCAGATAGCAGTCCCTGGGACAGGGGTTCTCAAAATGTGTGCCTGGACCAGAAGCAGCAGCAGCACCTGGGAATTTGTTAGAATTGCAGATTCTTGGACCCTAGCCCAGACCTCCTGAATCGGAAACTCCAGGGTAGGGCTAGGCAATCTGCTTTAACAAGCCCTCTAGGTGATTCTGATGCATACTCCCATTCGGAAGCCAGTGCCCAGAATATTGTCCATTTCATCCAAGTTCTCAAATTCGTTGTAACAATGTTGTGGGAAGATTCTTCCATAATTGGAAACTCTCATGTGAATCTGAGCTAACATCCTCTGCTCTCCACTCTCAGTGTTTCTCAGTTGTGTCTTCTCTTATCATATTTGCCAAAGGTTTGTCTATTTTACTGGTCTTAAGGAGAAGCCTTTTATTTCCTTATCTTCTTTTTTATGTCATGTCTTTGAGGAATGTTTTGATTTATTTTCATTAACTTTTTCTTCTTTGTTGAGGTGAAAATCTAGTTAATGTTTTTTATCAACGTTTCTTTTTTTTTTAAGAAATATATAAAAGGTCATAAATTTACCTCTAAGCACCTTTTGCCCAAATATGTTTTGATGCGTAATTGGTGTTCCTGAGATTATAAATTTATGCTGTCCCTTCTTGCCTGCTATCAGTTGAACAATGACAGACACATATGCACATGCCCAAGAAGAGAGATTAGACGATGAAAATTCTAAGAACTGGGGTTGTGGGGGCCAGAAAGATTTCTGAGTGCAATGCACTGTCTCTTCTTCCCCTTGGAGAAGTTGGGAGGACCGGTGGACTGGTGGGGGCCTTGCTGGGAGACATCCAGGAGAGAGGGGTGGCTTCAGGGCTGGAGGACAGGATGTTGGGATTCCCAACTGCCCATGTTCAGGAGGCCAAGTTAGTCCAGTCTCGTTTTGCCGCTTATTTCTTGGGTGAATTGGACTCAATTTCCCTATCTATGAAATGGGGGTAGAGATTGAATCAGGGCTCTTAAATATATTTGGGTCAGCGATCCTATTTGAAAGGTCGATGAAAATGTTATGGACTACTTCCATAGACAAAGACACACACACACACAATTTGGCACACATAACCGTGTCACAGGTTGCTTACCTGTCCACCTTCCACTCTTTGTTTGCACACCCGAGTTGGAAGTCTCTGGGGGCCCTTGCAGTTCTCAGGATGGAAGGCTCTAAAGATGCCTGCCCAAACTGATTCGCTCATTCATTCATCTATTCAACACATGTGTACTGAGCACCTGTTCAAATTTTCTGGACCGTGTCCCAACTTTGGGGCTCAGTTTGCCCATCCGTTAGTGGGAGTAAGGTAGTTTGAACTCTTTGTTGCTGCCTCCCCATGATGGGAAAGACTAGGGAGGGGCCTTCCTGAGGAAGCCTGCAAGACCTTCTCGACTCTGCCAGCTGGAGGAAGGCAAAGGCCACCTGGTACTGTGTGGTCTTTGTGCCCCCCAGCACCAGTCACAAGACTCAAAGGACAGTTGGTTGAGGGATGTGAATCTCTCGCCCAGGGGTATGCAGCTGAGAAGGCTGGAGTTGGGATTTGAACCCAGGACTATCTTAACCCCAGAGCCCATGCTTTTCCCTTTACCTCATTCTCCCATTTCTACTCTGGGAGCAGGTAGTAAGGACTGAGGGGGCAGGGAAGATTAGTGGAGGAGCTGGGTGAAGGTGCCCGGAAGCAGAGGCATGAGGACTGGCCATGGTGGGGCTCCTTTCTGTCCCTTCTGCTAGTCGGAGAGCTCCTTCGGGACACAACAGCATTGACAGCATGTTATTCTATGTGTTGGGGCTGGGCCCGCTGGAGGATCCGCATCACAAGTTTGTGGTACTAACCTGAGGAGCACACAGCAAGGTCAGATGAAGGGATGGGAAAAGGGATCCAAGTGCATCTGGGATTGTGCGCATACGCGGGTTCAGCATTCACTTCCCCCAGCTTTGCCTGAAGCTGGTGCCTTTTCCATCTTTGAAAATGCAGGTCAGTTATGGCTCTCTGCCCATCCTCCAAAGTAGCCCCCTCTCCCCTGTCACTCTCTATCCCTGTTTCTTTTTTTTTATTATTAAAATTTTTTTTAATGTTTATTTATTTTTGCAACACAGAGAGACAGAGCATGATCAGGGGAGAGGCAGAGAGAAAGGGAGACACAGAATCCGAAGCAGGCTTCAGGCTCTGAGCTGTCAGCACAAAGCCCGTCGCGGGGCTCACACTCACAAACCGTGAGATCATGACCTGAGCCGAAGTCGGTCGCTCAACGGACTGAGCCACCCAGGCGCCCCATCCCTGTTTATTTTCATCCTTACATTCGTTGCCTTTGAAACCCATCTTATTTATCCTGTTCGCCAGCTCTCTGAAGGCAGGGACTTTGTCTCATACTTTATCTGTGGTAGGCGAATGAATGAGTGAATGAATGATTTCCAGGATCTTTGTGCCGAGTCCCACCGGGGCCCTGGCCTTGAGGCAGGGAGGCTGGCAGCCATATCAAGAAGCTGGCCATGGGGCTGGGGGTTAAGACAGAGGGTGTGAGACAGGAAGGGAGAGGGCTGGGCGGATGCGGAGGGGTGTGTGAGCAGGGACCAGGTGCAGATGGCCGAGTGCAAGGAGAGAGGGACTGGTCAGTGCACACGGGCGCAGGGGAGTGAGATTAGGCACTGAAGGCAGCCACATGTGAGGGCCATCTGGATACCCCCTAAACTGATCCCATGCCCTCGTTTCCCTCCACCACCCATCAGCCATTTTCTCCATTTTGTGTTCTACAACTTTCCTTTCTTCCTGACAGATTTCTCTACTAAATTTGACTTCGTTTCAACACTTTGGTTGGGCAAATTACATTAAGATGGATGTTGCAGGTACCCTTTATGGTTTATTTATCGTGATACTGTTGTATCTCACGCTTATAAATAACTTATGTTATAGCTTTTGTTTGTGGAAATGTAACTTACATATTTTATTACGCTTTCTGTAAACCTCAAAAAGAATCTTGTCAAGGAAGCGCTCTTATCAGCAATCCAAACTATGGGACGTAAAAACCGACACTACCATTATTTTTTAATATGCCAAGGAGGCAGGTTACTCTTGCTGTAGTTTGAAAGGTTTGCTGTCATCGTAAACTTGCACCTCAATAAAACATTAAAAAGTCTCAAGAACGATTTTGTAAAGTTCAGGGAGGAGGGTGAATCGGTGGCGGAACCCATGGACACAGCATACAAGGAACCCAGGTGTTGGACTGGCCTTTCTTTGAGAGTGTCCAGCTCCATTTGGGGCTCCTAGAGGGTTCCAGGCCCACCTCCCCATCCACTGGCCCTGAAGTCCGGTGGTGAAGCACCCAGTTTAAGGGATTATAAAGGATAAGAGACATGAGTTCTGGAGTCAGGCTGATCTGATTTTTTATCAAGAGAGAATGTGAATCGGGGAGAGGGAGAGATAGAAGAAGCTTAAGCAGGCTCAATCCCAAGAGTCTGGGTTTGTGATCTGAGCTGAAATCAAGTCGGACACTTAACTGATTTAACAGCCCAGGCGCCCCAGGCTGACCTGATTTTGACCCGGCTTGTCCACTTGTTAGCTATGTGGCCTGGGGGAAGTCATTTAGTCTCAGTTTTCTCATCTCTAAAATGGGGATAATATTACTTACTTGATATTCTAATTGGGAAACATTAATTTAAATGGGGTAGGTATTTGCAATGCTCAGTGGCTGCTCAATAATAAATGTGCTTATAATTAATTTTTGCCTTGAAACTGTTACTTTCTCCCTTTCTACTCACCTTGCTCTCCTCTCCAGGTGCTCTCTCCCACGTCACTGTAAGGAGCTGAGTTCTCCCAGAGGCTACCACCGCCAAACTGCTGGACTGACCTCCATCTAGATAGGGTTTCCATCTGCCAGATTTTTCACTTTCCCAGTTTCTCTCATCCAGACTATCCTATTCCTTGTTCTCATGCCCAGCTCTCTATTGGTGGGTAACTAATCCTCAAGGGGTCTCAGCTGATGGCTATATGCCAGGCCTGTTTTGCACGCTGAAAGAGACCTTCAGTACCGCAATCCAGTGGCACTTCTAGGTTGGCAGGGCCAGTGGAAGCGAGTCTGGGGGGCCAAGAGGGCTCTTCTGGGCAGCTGGGATCATCACATGGCACAGGGACTCATGCGCTTTCATCCCCCCTGCCCCCGCATCCTAGAGAAGCCTGAATGGCAAACACAGAAAAATGGAAACATCTGGAATATAAGCGGGATACAGCTTTCTCAGGGTCAGGTTCTTAAGTCAGTGTGGAAGGCAACCATCGAGCAAAGTCAAAACACCTTCACACCGTTTCTTGCTTGAGTATCAACTGGAGCAGTTGGCTACATGTAGACCCCGCCCCGATGCCACTGCACGAACGATACTTGTCTGCACGGCGGCCTCCCCGGGAGAATGAGGTGAGCCAGCACTGGCCTGCACCTCCCACTGCACCCTCACTCTGATCCGGGAGACCTGCCTGCGCTGTTTATTTCTTCCTGTTGCTGAATGTGAGTTACATACTCCTGTGACCTCGTTCGAGTACATAACAGATCCAACTAGTTCTCCTTTGTGTAGATTCCACAAGTGTGGGTGTGCCCTTGAACGCTGGATTTATCGCCGGCATAAGGTGTCCCTCCAGAGAACTGTTTCCCCAGGAGTCTTCAGGGCAGGCTGTGGGTGGGGGCACAGTTCCCAAACAGCTTCGGTAGTGGGGTGAGTGCGCACTGTAATGTGCCCCGGAAACATGCCAGCTTTCCTACCATCTTTTCTTCCTTAGGGCACAGGATGGAACTTCATTCACCCTCCAAAGAAAATCAAGATTCCTTTCGAGGTTTCAAGGGAGAAACCTGTAGCCACACTTAATTAACCTCTCCAGTAAAGGCTGGTTAAGAGAGCTGTGGCAAGCAGCTTTGAAAATGGCGTCCGTAGATCCCTGCCTCCTGGTATTCAGGCCCTTGGGTAACCCCTCCCCTTGGGTGCGGGCTGGGCCTAGCGATTTCCTTCCAAGGGAATACGGCAAAAGTGATGGGATGCCCCTTCTGAGATGAGCTAAGAGGCTGGACTTCCAGACTGCAGCAATGTCTCTTTGCTCTTCTGCTCGCTCTTGATGAAGCCAAGACGCTATGCTGCGTGCCGCCCTATGGAGAGGCCCATTCGGCAAGGCACTGAGGCTCTCAGATCACCAATCTGTGAGGAGCTGACTCCTCACCATGAGTGAGTGTGGAAGCAGATCCTTCCCCAGTTGAGTCCTGGGATGACCACAGCCCAACAATGTGGATGGCAGTCTGTGAGGGACCCTTAAGCAGAGGATCCAGCTACATACAGATTTCTGACCCCCAGAAACTGTGAGATAACCACTGTTGTTCTAAGCCAATACAGTTTGGGGTAATTTGTTCTGTAGCAACAGAGTTCAGAAACACACATGAAAGTGGATGTACATATTAACTGGTTTCAACTCACCATTCTTTTTTTTTTTTTTTTAAAGTATTTATTTTTGTTTATTTGGGAGGGAGGAAGAGAGAGAAGGAGAGAGGTAGGGAGGGGCAGAGAGAGAGAGAGAATCCCAAGCAGGCTCCATGCTGTCAACACAGAGCCCAGTGTGGGGCTGGATCCCACGAACTGTGAGATCATGACCCGAGCGGAAATCAAGAGTTGGGACGCTCAACCGACTGAGCCACCCAGGTGCCCCTCAGCTCATCATTCTTAAATCCAGGTCTTCTTGGAAGAAAGCAGGAATTGCTTTGAGGTGAGAGAGATGGGTTCAGATCTCACCTGTGTGACCTGTGTAACCTACGTACCACCTATGAGCCGCACTTTCCTTATCTGAAGGGGGAGAATAATGCCGTCTGCCTTCACAGGGCTCTTGTGAGGACCAAGGGCGATCACACATGGAAGGGGCATGGCAGACGTTCTGTTAAGTATTTGCTATGTCTGTTCTCAGCCTGTGTGCCGCCTCGAGGCGTGCTGTAAATCTCCACCAAGAGCAGGCTGAGGTTGGCCGTCAGGGCAGGCCTGACAAGTCCTCCTGTGGGAGCGGCTCTCCAAGGCCAAGGCTGATGGTGCCTTCCCTGGCTGGTGTGAAACCACCAGGTGACCTTTGGCAATGCGGCCAAGAAAAGCAAGTGTGCATTGTTATTTTCTTGGGAGCATTTCAGTGCAGATGGTGTGGTGCTTTCAGGTCCAACTTTTGTAAAGAAGTGTCAGAGGGGGGGTGCCTGGGCGGCTCAGTTGTTTACACATCTGACTTTGGCTCAGGTCATGATCTCATGGTTCGTGGGTTCAAGCCCCACGTCCGGCTCTGCGCTGACAGTTCAGAGCCTGGAGCCTGTCTCGGATTCTGTGTCTTCCTCTCTCTCTGCTCTTCCCCTGCTCACACTCTTTCTCTCTCAAATATAAACAAACATAAAAAAAATAATAAAAGAAAGAAGTGTCAGAGTGGGACAGACCTTCTATGAAGCACTTTTGTGAGACGAATATGCAGTAATAAGCCCCTGAGAAACAGACGTCCTCAAGTCGGACTTGCACAGATAGTTGATGTTTCATAAAGTTTAGAGTTTGCCTTCTCAGGGAAAATTACATTTCCCAGTGCTAAAGAAATATAGCATAAGGCTAAGGCCTCCTTACTCATTAAATACCAGAAGTCACCCTATCTGTAACACACATTTCCCTGATTTCTTGGGTTCACATAGAGAAGGAAAACATTTTGAGATAACCTTGGGTGATTTTGCTTTTATGTGACAAACCTGTTGCTAAACTCAAGTACCAAGAAAGGTTTCAAGAAACACTAGTCTGGGAAACGTGATTATCACAGGAGCCTGTGGATTTACTACTTCTTCACCAGTAAGGCCAACCTTTCATGTCTTATTAGAAATAAAGGGCATGATATTTATTACAAGCCTGAACCGTGTAGACAGGGCAGTGACATACAAAAGCCGTAAGACAGTGGCAAGCTCAAATTAATAGCCTAGTTACAGTCTATCACAAACTGGGAAGGCCTCCTTCATGTCCTGGGTTTGGGTTAAGCTGCAATCCCTACAGTAATAAGAGTTTTTGTGGACGGATGGGAACCTGATCCTCTGAAAATCCAGAACTGTTTTGGGTGTCTCAAGAAGGCAAAGCTGTCTTGGATATAGATTTAAAAATTTTTTTTTTAATGTTTGTTTATTTTTGACAGAGAGAGAGAGATAGCGAGCGAGCATGAGAAGGGGAGGGGCAGAGAGAAAGGGAGACACAGAATCCAAAGCAGGCTTCAGGCTCTGAGCCGTCAGCCCAGAGCCCGACGCGGGGCTCAAACCCATGGACTGCGAGATCGTGACCTGAGCTGAAGTCGGACGCTTAACTGACTGAGCCACCCAGGCACCCCTTGAATATATATTTTAATTAGACACCTTCAGCTTGTCCTACAAGTTAAGTGGAGGCAGAAAGACCGGGTGTCGGCACCACCCAGAACTTCTTGCAGGGGCTGCCTGACTCCTGAAGGAATATCTCTGCAGGCAGTAATTGCACAGCTTAATTCTTCTAGACCGAACCACTTCAGATTTATGCCAGTGAAAAGCAAACGTTATTTGTAAGTCATTTAATTGTGTTACTGTCTCTCAACTTTATCAGATGCTGCTGAGGCCAAGAGGGCTGCGCGCAGTCCTGTGGGATGCTTCGGAGCGCTCCCAGGCTCGTTCTAAATACCCACAGCTCCGAGACCCCAACGCTGCTGCTTTCAGACTCATAAGAAACGACTAACTTAATGGGTTCAAATGGTATTTGTCTCAACTCAGGATCCATGTTGAAGGTTGCATCTCCAGCACATTCACAACCTTGATTACAACAGAGTTCCATTAACTAGCACACACTTAAGTTCAAACCTGGTTTATTAAGTTCTTTGGTTAAATATTGTTTCTACACCCTTTCGGAGCATTTATAAGAACAAAGATAATGCTATTTTTTAGAAAGACTGAAAACACATCTTTTGCTTTTTTTCAATGTAAAGACTGAATTTACATTGTTTGTGCACTGTTATAAATTCTTATAATTAGGCCAGACTTATAAAAAGGTAGGGCTTTTGTTGTTGTTTGTTTTGAAAAATAGATTCTCCTGGGCTAGCCGACATAGCTGTCCTCGGACCCGGACCCACAAGAGTCTCTTGGTAAAGGCTGCTCGGCACATGGTCAGGGAAGGCGGTCAGCTCATCATATCCAGACTGCACGGCTCGGTGCTGCCATCAGTCCGCAGGGCCTCTGCCACATCTCTTCTGAAGACGGATAGGTTCTGGGTGAACCTGTGGAAAGAGGAAGAAAGGCCAAGGGCAGTGGCAAGGCGGAAGTTATATGAGCCTCTGGAGGATAAAGCCACTGTGGAGCTCAGAACCTTGGAGAGAGCCCCAGGTCCTGGCTGAGCTCCTGCCTCCCGCCTCCACTGCAGCCATTACTTTTGGCCACCAACACCCCCTTCTCCACCTTCCCCGGCCAGAAAACAAGGGTTACCACCATATATACCCAGACCCATTTGAGGGGTACATTTTGTGGGTGTACTATTTAAAATTAAAAAAAAAATCAAATTACACAGAGATGGTAAGGAATATAAAGGAAAGAATCAAACCTTTTGTGCCAGGCACTGGGTTGAGTTTACGTATAGATTCACTTAAGCATCACAAGTCTTCCCAAAGGTAGGTATTTGTATCCTCATTTTGTGGATGAGAAAACCGGGCTTAGTGGTTCAAAAAGAGGGGGCACTGGGCTAGATTACCTGAGTTCAAATCCTGGCTCCACCACTTCTTAACTGGGTGATCTTGGATGAACATTTAACCTCTTGTCTTGGTGCTCAACTTGAGTAGCTACCCCATGGGATTGTGTGAAGTGAGAATTTACCGAGTCAGTTGAGACAATGCCTGTAAGCACTCAACACAGTGCACGGTACATGGAAAGCATCTAGTCCTTGTTGGCTAGTGCTCTCTTGAACAGGTGACATTATTTTCAACAATCAATTGATACTCAAATTCCCAAGCCTCAGGTCAAGCAATCTTCCCCCACCTGAGGCACCTGGGGTGTCCCCATTCACTAAGTCTCTTCTGCTGGCCTCAGAGGTTGCCCTCCTGCCTGACAGAGGATTGCGGCGTGGAACAAGCAGTCAAGGGTATGTGTTTGCAGAGTCTGTCACACTTGGCTTTGTATTGTCAGAGCCCAGGCTGGGGACTCCACCACACGCTGGCTGCAGTGGTTGCTGGAATGACTGATGATTTGCATTTTAAATGGTCAAACATTTGAATGTTGCCACTTTTATAAAAGGGTGGTGCAGGCAGTTCTGCCCCCCCCAGCACTCCCCCCCAAAAACCATTTTCTTTCTCTATCGTTCATTATTATCTGTTTCCCCCACTAGAAGCTCTATGAGGCAAAAACCTTGAACAGTTAGTTCACCACTGGTATCTTCAATGCCTAGCACATAATAGATATTCAGTAAAATTTTGTGCTCTAAAAAAATGAACAATGGAGGCATACCTGGTAAGTCTCGGTTTCTTTCATTTAGATCTCATTGGCAACTGTAAAACTAGGCACTCTTACAGGTCAGGCAGAAGAAGGAACTAATGTTTACCATGGCTCCTATGTCCTAGGTACCATGCTTTACTACATTCTGTCATTTAAATATCATAACCAATTTTGTGGATGAGAAAACGGAGGATCAGAGCAGTTGACTGCCTTATTCGCTGCCACACAGCCTATAGAGGGCAGGGATAAAATTTAAATTGGAGTTTATCTGACCTCAAAGCTTGTGCCTGTTCAAATGCCAGGAGCTTTCCTTGTCCCTCATGGCAGATCTGAGCTTTCCTTCTTTTGACCTTCTCAGTGAGTTATTTTCCCTACCTCGTGCTGGATTATAAAGTGCATAAGGGCACAGGCTGCATTTTGTTCATCTCTGCATCCCTAAATAGTGCCTAGCATGGTGCTTTAAAAAAGCAAATACCTAGTAATATTTACTGGATGGAAATAAACCGCGTTTAGGGTTACGAGGTGTAACAGAAAAGTCACATCTATATGTGAGCTGTGTTAAGAACAACCCCAGTTCATTTCCACAAGCCAGAGATGTTGGGCTTACTGCACAGTGCTTACCTGTCTCTGTTCTTGGTGGACAGGCTCTGTTCCACGCCTTCCATCAGGTTCCTGAAGCACTGGGCCAGGACCTCCTGCTTGGGGAGAGGCTGGCTGTTGATCAGGCTTGCCCTCAGTTCGCTGAAATACTGTGGGGAGACGGAACAACCTCAGGGCCCTGACTTCAAACCTGGGCCCCGAGAGAGCTGTGGGGGAGGAGTTCTACCTGCTCCATCTGCTTAGTGCTCCTGACTCTCAGGGGAGCTCTGGTCCAGGCCCCACTTTGAACTTTAAGCCTTCAGAGAAAACCAAGGCAGTAGATACATTGCTAGGTATAAACTGTATTGTCCCTTCTCATAAAAATTTCTTGCTATAATTGTTCTATGGTCACTGAACAATTTAGGTCCTCTGTGGGGGACCGAGCATGTGAAGGTCTTCCTGACTCTCCTCTCCACTCATCACAGAAAGGCTGAAAGGAAAGAGGAAGGGCCTTTCAGGCTGAGGCAAAGAACTTAACAGGGAGAACTTGGGGTGACTGGAGGAAAAGGCCCAGGTATCCCCCCTCAGGCTGCATCATCATCTGGGCTTTAGTGAATCACTTCTCAAACAACCCCAGACTTTGTCCCAAGTCCCTGTCCCCTGGGTTAGGCTGGATCTGCTCTGTTGAGGCGGGGAGCTAAGGGGCTTGCGTAGCTCTGGGAGAGCGTTCCTGAACTAGGAAATCCACCTGTCATACCTGGTCACAAAGAACTACACAACCCCTTCTCCTCTGCTGGGGTCCGCTACCTTTTACACAAACACAAGCTCTCGTGCTTACACACAGATTCTAATCATTGGAAACAGCTTAATTTCGGCACAAAGACAACATTTTGTCAGTCATGTGTTTATCCTTCCAAGCCCAAACAGCATGATATTTAATTTCCATCATACATTAAAACGGCCCACATCAAAAACACACGTAATTAATATGTAGTCAGACTAATACTTAAATACTATATATCAGAGGCATTACACTTAAACCACAATGTCTTCTTGAACAAGATTGGGAATGCACAAAACTACTTATTTTTCCCTTTTATAATGATGCAGTGACTCACACCAAATAGAAAATTATTAGTTTTTCATCCCAAACCGTGAAATATTGCCTCCATCAGTAAAGTATAATATTGTGATGTCATAAGCTTTTTCTAAACACTGAATTTGCCCTTATTCCCTCTCAATCATTTTAAAAGAACTGCTCTCTTTTATAGAGCTTGGATTTAAATCACAATAACACCAAGGGAAGATGAATGACAGTGCTATTGAATGTGGCTAAAATTGGATACTTCGGCACAGGTGAATGATGAGACAGCTCTTCTCTTTTTGATATATTTTCTTCTTCTATTAGTTTCCTTCCAAGGCTGGGATTTCAGTTTGAATTTTAATGTATGCGGCTGCCTCTAATCTCACTGTCTTTCTCCCCAGTACTATCTTATTGTATAGACAATTCATTCTCCTGAGCAGTAATGTACTGTTCCTACTGACTGCTGGGGAGACAGGGGTGGGTTCGAGAGGAAGCTGGAGGGCCTGGGAAGCAGCCCAGGGTGGTGAGTGCATTTAACAAGCTGGGGACTCGTGCTCCCAGGTGAAGGGTGCTGGCTCTGCGGTGAGTCCCTGAGGGCCACTACAGTGCAGGGCACTGGGGATCCCAAATATAAGAGGGAGCCAAGCAAGAAGTAGGAGAGTCGTAGCTCAGAATTCCCCTGGAAACAGAAGAGGGGAGTGAGGCTGAGCTTGAAGAATACTGAGCAAACCACCTGCCAATGCGTGGGGAGTGCTGGGTTCCAGGAGAGCTGGTCTTGAGGCCTCCACTTACCTGAAGAAGATCTTTGGGGAAGGGCCTGCTGGGGGAACATGGCCTTGCCCCGGGGCACTTGAGGTCCCAGCTCAAGCTCCGTTGTTCCTTCTGTTCTTGTCACAGCTTGGCCTGGTGCACAGCTACTCCCTCCCCGCAGTGACCCCCTCCCATGGACCTTCCTGTGATCACACTCACCTTCTCATTGAGCAGGATGAGCCCCAGGAGAGGCCTGGATACTGACCACTGGTTCCGACAGTCTTCAAAGACAATGGTGTTCATGAGGACAGACATCATCTAGAAGACAGAGTCATATGAAGACCCTGGCCCAGAGGTCCCCCCAGTCCCAGGTCTTTTTTGTGCTTACCTTCTACCCCTACATTTTGCCAACAGCCATGAGGGCTCTTCCTGGACCAAGAGCTTTGACTCTGTGAGCCTATAATGCTGCATGTAGGAACTCTTGGCCAGCTCCCTGATAAGAGTTCCCACCACCAAAAGCTTTGGTGAGAACCTTCTGGGTGGGCAGAAGTCAGAGGTTACGAGGCTAAGAGGATCAGTCTCTGCCTCCCAACCCTGGTATGCTGTCCCCCACGCTAAATCGCCAGGTAAAAGCCCAGCTCACCCTCCTTTCTGCCTCTCATTTCACCACAGGTCAAGTTATGAAGGGGCAACATCTCTCAGAGGGAGGGAGAAATGGGATACATTCCATGTGACCTCGGAATGTCCCGTTTCCTACTGGCTCAGGCTCATTTGGTCTTCACTAATTCACTTACTCCCTTCACTTTTACATGTACATACTCATCCATCCTCTTAAGTTCAAAGTCTGCAAGACACTTAAAGAGAATAGGCATCTACCGCAACCTCTGCCTTGAGGAGGTAGAAGCTTCCTGGGGCAGAGCACAGAGCAGAGAGACAGCCAGAAATCGGGCTTGGCCAAGTGCAATGGGCTACCAGCAGAGGGAAGGATGCTTCTGGGTCTCTGAGAAGTCAGGGAAGGTTCCACAGAGAAGGTACAGTTTAGGGGGCGCATCATAAATGCATTCTAGGCAGAGAGGGCAGCAAAAGAGGAGGCTGGGAGTGAACTGAGTGTGGCAGGAGAAAAGAGACGGGGGCCAGAAGCAAGACCCCAGGGTCAGGCTGGCAGACCATGCTGAGGAGCCTGGACTTCATCCGGATGAAGTGGGAGCCAGTGGTGGGTTTGCGGCAAAGGAGAGACATGCTCAGATTTGCACTTAAGTAAGATCCCTCTGGGGACATGCAGAACGTGTACTTTTGCAGGTGACAGGACAGAAGGAAGCCCGGGGATGGGGCTGCCGCAATAGTCTGGGCAAGTGGCTGTGAAGCAAGCTGCGTTCACCTATGTGGAGCTGATGGCACACTTTCCTTGCCTTGGACTCTTTACCGCCCACCTCTAGTCCTTCTGTTTCTGCAGCTTCAGAGCCCCTGTCCCGCAAAGAGCACAGGGGGAAATGGCAGTTACGTGGCAAAGGCTACCACCCACGTGACCCTTGGCTGGGCTTCGGTGACGTCTGCTTTCGTTGCTGCACTGCTGCAATCCAATTTGCCCTGGGATCTCAGGCCAGTTATGGAACCTCTCCCTCTCTCTGTGTCACTTGCATTAGCCATAAAGAGGGAAATAATAATCCAGCACAAGAAAGTTCTGAGAATCAAATGAGATGGTAGGAATAGAAAGTGTTGCAAAGAGTAGAAAGTGCCATAAACATTTAAGGTATGTGATAACAACAGTACTGAGCATCTTTGTAGCTCTAAACATTTGCTACCCCATATATCATCATCATCCTAACAGTTAGGCTGGTTGCAAATGAAATCTGCCAATTCCATATTTATTGTATGTCCAGTCTCTCTGGGGAGAGGCAGGTCTTAAAGCCCGACATGCTGAACATCGTTTGCAGATTACATGTTTTCATGTACAATCTAACAAGCGACCCAAAGTCATACAGCCACAAATTAAATTGACAAGCAAAACTAACAGATCTATGGAGACAGTCTAAAATATTATGGGCTTCAGAATCTGAAGGCAGAATGGATATTTTAATGGAAAAGATTAAAGTTAGAAGCACCAAACTCCTCTAGTAACTGACAAAGCATCCTGAAGCGATGTGCCAATTACTTTATACGGTTCTCCTGTGGATTCATTTGTCTGAATGCATGTATTTATGTCTGTAATAAGTAAGGAGATGTTTGAATAAAATACTTTTCTAAAAATAAAGTTGGCTAAAGTGTCTGATTTTTGAAAAAATTGTTTTACTCTTCCAGAAAAATGGGAATTAGTGAGCAAATCTGCTCAAGTGGTATTGACATGGCAGCTCGTTTCCAGAATTCTTTTTTTTTCTTCTTTCCAATAATCCTAGAGGGTACAGGGGACACAGCTCAAGCAATGTGGCAAATTCCTTTGGATAAGCTCTCCCTCTCCCCATATGGAAGAAAACTGGGTAAAATGCGTAAGTACAGAATCCTGATCCAGGTACTGCAAAATCTCTCGTGGAAGGCTCTCTGGTTAATGACACGAACAGACGAAGACTGTAAGGAGAGAGCCCTTGGCAACTCTGCCCCAGCCCACCTCAGCCTGCGCAGAGTCACAAAGCACCACAGGATTTAGTACAAGGGGTGCTGTGAGCGGGGCCTCCACTCCCCCAACTTCTGCTCACTTCCCATACTGTTACAGGATGGCTGGAATGGCCATTTTAGATATGTCCAACCAAGGCTGCAGTTTTCAGGGCCCGTGTCCAACACATACATTATCCACTGTATTATCTCAAGCAGCTAATACACCCAACCAGGGGAGCAGCCATTTGGGAAGGGGAGCTGTGTGGCTTGGTCCACTTAGAAAAACCATGCTCCCCATTGCCTCAGCACTTACTCCTTCTCCTTCTGTCTTCCCACAGGCATTGACGTGAGCTTGTAGGAAATTTCTCTCAATGAAACAAAACCAACATCGTATGGTAGGGACAGGCTTTGGAGCCAGTCAGAAATGAGGCCAAATCCGGCCCTGCTTACCTAACCTAGGATGCTGGGCAAGTCATTTCACTTCTCTGAGCCTTTATTTCCTTACCTATAAAATGAGAGATTACAGCAACTACTCTGAAGGGCTGCTTTGAGGACTGATTTCCTTCGTCTATATCAAACATTTTGTTCTGTGTTTGCCACATAGTAGGCACTCAATAATTACCGGTATTCCTTTACTGCAACTATGGTTTCCCTCTTTGGTGTGATCCAGTGGAATTTCATGGTTCAAGGAAGAACCCCATTTCATGTCTTGATTATGTCCAGATCCATGAGATTACAGTCTCCTCACAATTATCTAAATTTAATAAGAGTTGCAATAAAAAAATAACCTACCATAGGAAATAGTCCAAAAAGCAGCCCTATTTGGTCTGGCACACGTATTAGCATGGAGTTTGAATGACAGTGTTTCTGCTGTTCTGAAAACTTGTAATCTTCCAAAAAATACAAAGCTACTACAAATATCTGACCTGGAAAGAAAAAACAAACTAATGTTGGGGCGCCTGAGTGGCTCAGTCGGTTAAGCGTCCGACTTTAGCTCAGGTCATGATCTCACAGTTTGTGGGTTTGAGCCCCACGTTGGGCTCTGTGCTAATAACTCAAGAGCCTGGAGCCTGCTTTGGATTCTGTCTCCCTCTCTCTCTCTGCCCCTCTCCCGCTTGCTCTCTGTCTCTGTCTCAAAAAAACAAAATAAAACAACAACAAAAACAAACAAAAAAACCAAAACATTAAAACAAATTAAAAACAAACGAAAAAACCCAAAGTAATGTTGTGTCATCTGGATCTCTGTTCACTCCTCAGCAACTCTCCTATGTTCCCACCCTAAGATGCTTTGGGCACAAGCCCCAAGCCAAGTGGACTTTGCAACCCGAGAATGCTGGGTGGCACTCTCCCTACCACAAGGTGGTAATTACATGCTCTCACTTCAGATGCTTCCTGTTCTGTCTCCTGCTGATGCAGAATAAGCAAAGATGTGGTTTGTGTTGAATGCTTTGCTGCTAGATGGTGAGTATGTACTCTAAAGAAATTGGACGCCCAGTGGATCTAGAAGCTGGTAGAGCGGGATGGCTGGGGTCACATGGCCGGAGTGAGTGCGGGGTTATGACTGGTAGTGAGACTTGTCTGTAAACTCCTGGGTGCAGGGACCATGGGGCGGTGGCGGGGGCTGTTCTCTGTGTCCCCAGTGACCAGCATGGCATCTAGCACACACCAGAGGCTTAGGAAATAGCTACTGAATGAAAGAATGGATATGCGAATAAATGAATGAGAAAGGATGAAATCAACTATCAAGAGCGTATAAGGAGCTAAAGAACCGAAAGAAGATTGTATAAAACACAGAGTTCTGGCCTCAATCTCTGGCTAAAATCTGAAATGGATAAATATCTAAACCAATACACTGTTCGTTTCCAAGGATCTGGCCTTTGTGCTCAGAGCCTGAGAACTCTTCTAAGTCCCTGGTGTCCCTCCAGCCAGCAGCTCCCAGGGAAAGCCCTCAGTGGGGGGGCTTCCGGGTTACAAAGGCCGAAGGCTGACCCACCGTCTTCTCTACCAACAAGCACTTGCACCCAAGAAGCTGTGCCGGATGAGTCTTCTCACTGCCCAAAGGTACTAACAGTGACCGTTTACGGAGAGCTCAGCACTCTGTTCAGCACGTGTATACGCTGTCTCTACCCCTCAGGTAACCTTGAAGTAGGCATTATCCTCACTTCATAGACTAAGGATCTGAGGTCCTGAGTGAGTAAGTAACTTGCTCAAGGCATCAGGCTACCAGCTATCAGGAAGTGAGGCAAGATACGTGCACAGGTCTGCCCAAGTCCAGAGGCCGTGCCTTCATCACCACCATGCCAGCCTGTCGCGTGCCACTCTGGGGCTGCGTGTGAGGATCAAGACCGCCAGCAGTGGTGGCGGGGGCACTGTGTCTGGCCCCTGCTGCAGACTGCCAGGGAATGGATGGTGTGGGAGGAGAGGCTCACTTCTGGGCATGGCTCAGTCTGGCACCATCAGCGAGCCTCCCGGACAGGCCGCCCGCACGCATCTCCTCTGTTCAGCCACGCTGCCACCTGCTGAAGAGTCAGGCAGCTGCTGGAATCCCCACAATGAGGATCCAGGGCAGCAATTCCTGGAGAGTCTGTAGATCTTCCTGCCTCCTACCTACAGCTTTTATAAATGTGGTTAACATTATTTGCAGATTCTCAAGATGAACAACAGTAGACATAATTAATAGATTGTCTCTGGAAAATGCTCCATTGAACGTTTTTCTAAAAATAACCATTTCCCTCCCACCAAAAGTACCACGTACATGGTAATTTACATTAACATCATTGAAAACAGTAAATTAAGCTAATTTCTTTTGAGTTACAATGTTCCCTACAAGGTGAACACTTTTCACTGTTCATGTTCTTAGAGCCTACCGAATAATACAACTAAACACTATTCCACAGAGTTCTAAGAAATAGATGAAAACATTCTAACCCTGCCTCTTGCTCCCCACCTGTATCAGAGAGACAAAAACTGAACCCGAGTAACGCTATGAGCCCTGATACTGCGGGGATCAAATCCTCAATATAGTTAGGGAGGTCCAGCTCTTCCCTCTCTATCCCTGCCTCTTTTCTCAGGGTCACACACATTTTCGTTATACTGCGACTTTGCTGCCTCTTGATCAGGGAAATGGAAAATGGGGATGGCACAAGAGTAATCTGTCCTGTCTGAAAGGTGGTGCAAAGAGGGCCTGAGAAGGAGGCTTTGGTTTGACAAAGGAAGGACAGCCAGAGGACAGGTGAGAGGCCAAAGATGAAGCCACCCTGTGCCCTGATCTAAATGGGGCGGGGGAGAAAGACAAAGCAAGGGTGGTCAGAGCTGTGCCTAAGAGGTGACTTAATCTGTTAGGTTAGGGGCCTTAATGGGAAGAGGAGTAGAATACAAAATTACCCGTACCCCTGGCCAAGCTAGATTGTTCTTGATTTTGATGCAATGAGTTGGTGATGTCTGAGGAACAACCCATAATAACAAACCGAAGAGCTGCTTCTGAGTCTCAGGAAGCTCTTGGTACACGAAATTGGCCTTTCAGAAGGCCGGTAAGACAGGAGGGGGAAGGTTGGCCCTAGCTAAAAACACTGACACAAAAACACAAAGCAAAACCAGGACTGCCTGGATAGTGCAACAGGATCCAAAAGAGCAGAAAAACCTCCCACCCATCTCCACAGCAATTTTTCCGGAGTCCCATGCCCAGAATGGAGAGCCAGAGTCTGGGAGGATCTGAACACTGCTGAAGAAGGAAAAGCTTCCAGGTTTTCAGTGCTTGTGGAAGTAAGGGAGTTGCTGTCATTACCAAGTGCTGTTCCTGAGGCCACGTGCACAGCAGATATTGAAATGTGATCCTCCTCAAATTAGATACTAGTCATCTTTAGGGAAAAGGAATCAATTGTTCTATCCGTCTGCTGTCTACCAATGTGATAGCAGTGGAATGTTATAAAAAATGAAAGCAATGGACAAATAAGTATATCTTCTCCTGCCTGGATTAACTACGCTGCACCATCTAGGTTACGTTAAATATCTGTACATATTAAACACTTTCCTAAGTTCTTATTGTGTCTTTACAGCCTCATAATAGTAGCAAGTATTCAACACGTTAAATGAAAAAAAAAAAATCAAGCAAAATGCAAGATGCAGTGAGCCTCTTTTTTAAAGAAACAAGATTGTAATCAATTATGGGTGACCCAGTCTCCTCTGGAAACTCATTTGGGAGTCCTGCCGATTTGGCCTTTTCACAATGCTAGCTTTGCTCAAAGTTAAAAAAAAAAGCAAAAAAAAGCAAAAAAATCTTTTTACCAATAAACGAACCACAGGACTGATTAATTCAGCTGGTTTTGGTCACAGATTAGCAGCGCATATTTCCACATCTAAACTAACAGCACTCTCTGCCTCTACCCCCTCCTTAACAGAAAGTTACAAGACGCTTTTTTCTCCAAGTGATAAATGGCCTAGAATATTAGAAAAACTCTTCCATCCATTGTAAAATCTAAGGAAATACACAACCTGGTTTTGCTGTGGTTTCAATTTTCTCCATTACCAACATTACCCCTAGTTCTCCAAACATTCATTTTAATCATAGTTTATTCGGGAAAGAATTACCTGCCAGTCTCCTGGCTTATAAGAAAGAAGATAAAGTTGGAACGAAACTTCAGGATTAATTAATTGAGAGTACTGCATGTAATGTGTCTACTCCGAACGTTACAGCGCACATCACAATGAAAACAGTTTTATTTTCCATGGTTGAAATAAATTATAATAAATAATTCATTTCAATGGCAGAGACGTACTGGAGAGCAAGCGCAACAAAATTGACTACACTACACTGTGAGTCTCATTCTTGAATCTTCATTATCCATTTGAAACTTTTTACGAGTAGTAAATCATATTTCAAGTGGCTGCAGATCTCATAAAGCTGCTTGCTGCATTAAAATAAAACCAGAAAACCTGGGGCACTGGAAGGCTGTAGGGTTTGCCACTCAGCATTATTTGGGAAACTCTCACTCTTCTCTTGCCAGCATCAGACAGAACACTTCTCCATCTGATGTAAAAATTAAGCATCACTTGTCAAAAACATCATCTGTGTTTCTCTGGATGGGAATGTTGGGAAAATCTGTACATAGAGGAATAGCCTTCAACTCCGAAGCCATTTTCTTCTTATTTTTATTCCCAAGTGACTGCCACACAGCCAGATTCTTGAACCTCTAATGGCCTATACTGGCTTCTGGTGGCCCCTAAATTAGCAAACATGTACAAGCTCAAAAGAGACTCCGAAAGGCACACGTGCTGTTCTGCCCCAAAAGACCAGTCAATCTTCATAGGATGGGTGATATTTAACTTGAATTTTAAAAGATGCGTATTTTAAAATGAATTTTGAATTTTTAAAAGATGCGGTGCCTGGGTGGCTCAGTCGGTTAAGTGTCCGACTTCGGCTCAGGTCACGATCTCACGATTTGTGAGTTCGAGCCCCTTGTTGGGCTTGGTGCTGACAGCTCAGAGCCTGGAGCCTGCTTCGGATTCTGTGTCTCCCTCTCTCTCTCTGCCCCTCCCCTGCTCACTCTCTGTCTGTCTCTCTCAAAAATGAATAAACATTAAAAAATAAATTAACCCCCCCCAACATCATTAAAAAAAAAAAGATGCATATAAGCATCACCAGAGAGGAAGAATGTATTAGAGGACATAGAAGGAGAAAAGGCAAAGCACACAGGGCTTGGGATGTTTTGAGGGGACAGTCAGCCCCTGCAAGGGAAGCTTCTGAGAAACCTTTTTTGAATGGAAAGGATCAGAGCCAAGGGCAGGGAGCTGAAGTCTGGGCCGAATCCAGGCTCTAAAAGGCCTTTGCTGTCACGCTAAATGCAGAAGTGAGTTTGGGCCAGTACCTAAAGGGTAGCCTTCAAAGGATTTCCGAAGAACGCTGAGCTCTGGGATCTAGAACAATGACCAATGGGAGATTGAGGCGTGGCAACGATGGGTCAGGAGAAATGGTAAGGGCCCCAGCAAGGCTGGTAGCAGAGAGAGACAGAAGTGGTCAGAACCCTGGACTGCATATCCCATTTTCTTCCTAGGCAATGACAGCTTTCCAAGAAACACAACCTGCCACTGAAGCTGTAGATAAAGTGAGAGCTTTAAGAGCGTGGCCTCAAATGCAAAGGGCCTGGGGGCTAGACTGTCCCTGTAGTGCTAAATGCAGTGGAGGGGCCGCCGCTGTCCCACAGCCCAACAGCCCGGCAATGAACTCGGGAAGTAAGGAGCAGTGGAATGAACCCCAACCAGAGTACATAAACACGCACGACAGAGAAAAGTACAAACACACGTTTATATTAAGTATTTGGTGATAAAGTAAACTCTAACTGAGGCCATTCAAAATCAGGGAAGAGTGGGAAATAGCATGAACGGTCATCACAACATTTCCCAATGAATCTTGTATTTCAAAACAGAGCAACATAAGGCCTAATGGCACGAGGGCATCTCATGCAGTCATCAAAGCAGAGTGCAATGAATATTGTATTTCATAATAAATATATTATCCTTACAGTAGGAGTTTCCATGTTTCACTGCCTCTCATCTGTCACTACATTCTCCCTGATTTCCTGAAGGGATTTAGTTAGATGGACCTAAAAATCTTCATAACCAACAGTGGAGGATTATTTTACTTATTATGTTCAAATGACTTTGTGTGGAGAGAAAAAAAAAGTATTTTTGTGGCACATTCACAGGGCCCTCAGAAGCATTTTCCATTAAAGATTAGTCTAGAGTTTATGTTGAAACCACAGAGGACAGCACGCTGCCTTTCAGATTTGAGGGTTTTTATTTATAGTCATCTAAATGGCATAGAGTGCTGGCCGGGAGGCCAAGGGGATGATTCAAAGATGTTACTGAGATTTGGAAGCTCTTTTGTCCTAATAATTACATAGGAAGCCTAAAGAATGATAGGAATAGCACCTTGTTCCTTAATTTATTCAGACATTTACCAACCACCTACTTTGTGCCAGGCTCTGTGTCACACCCTGCGGACATACAGATGAACAAGGCACAGTCCCAGCCCTCGAAGAGCTCACAATCAAGTAGGGAACAAGACACACAGCATGACAACACAGCATAGCAAGTGCCACAGAAGCTTGCACGGGAGGCTCTAAGAGACCAGAGGAGGCTGATTTACTCTGCCTCGGGGTGGGGGACAGGCAAGGAAGGCTGCACAGGTGACGTGCGGAGGGAGCTGTCGTAGAGAATAAGCAAAGTCTGACAGGCAGTCAGGTTGGCAGAAGGGCGAGCAGGTACAAAAGTCTGGAGAAGTATTTGGGGGGATGGCGAGCAGTTCTGTGGGACTGGAGAGGGTGTGAGGGGGCTGGTGGTGGCAGAGGAGGATGATCAGGTAGCCGGGGCCAGATCTTGTGAAGGGCCTAGTAATGTGTGCTAGAGCACATGGGTCTTATCTTGCAGGAAATGGGGTGCCATTGAAGTTGAATGAATCTGGCAGTGACACAGGAGAAGGGCAAAGCTGGTGTAGCTGTTCTCCAGACGGTCTGAACCCATAGGAGGCCGGGGCCATCCGACTTCCCCCAATAAAATGCATCTCTGTTCCTGTCCTGGGATTGGGAGAGCACAGACACGGAAGGTTACCTGCTTGGGTTCTGCACCTCAGTCAGGACAGAGCCTGGCTCCTTCTTTGCTGGCTCTGTTGCCAGTACCCTGAGAAATGGCAGGGTTGCCATTACTTCCCTTGGCCCACAGTACATAACTTAATAGTGTCCCTTGTCAGGAACGGTTCTCTTTGTCAGGAAGCTTTTTATTGATGTTCAACCTTCATTTTCCCTTTCTTAATAATATCCCATTATGCCAATACTCCATTGTGCCATGCTAAGTAATTCCCTTTCCTCCTTGGCATTTACATCTTCCAAGTATTTATAGACTTATCAAATGCCCCATTTAGTTGTCACTTAGGCAGGCTATACATATTTAGCTTCTTTAATCTGGCCCCATAAGCCAGCCCTTCCATTCTCCTAAATCACTTGAGTTCTTTCCTCCAGGTTTCTGTCAATTTGTTTCCAGCCCTTCTGTAACACAGGGGGCTCGGGAAAGAGACGGGGTTGGGGAGGGAGGGTTTGCTCCTTCTGAGGGATAAGAACCCAACGTTTGCTGAGGGCAGAACTTCTTCCTTAAAGGGCAAACTCCAAAACAGGCCAGGCCTCTGGAGGGCCATGAGCCCCGCTTGATGTCTACTAGCTTTCTCTCATCTGCACACGTTTCAAGTCACTAATATTCTACTAGCAGCTCTTATTACATGCTGGGCGCACACAGGCGACACGTGTGTTAAGTGCCTACTATGTGTCAGGTGCCCTGCTAGGGGCTTCTCCTTCCTTCTTCTCTCCCTCTTCATTTCTCATGCTTATTCGATGAATGCTCAAAGAATTACTGAGCTCCTACTATGTGCCAGGCACAGCACGGTGGCACAGAATTGAAATGTGGTCCTTGTGGCCTTAAGAAACTCATGGAGCCTAAGTATTTATCAATCTCTTATTGCCCACCCATCAAGCTGTTTCCTTCCAATCTTCAAGGGTCTCTGAGAAAGGGTCATCATGCACTTAACTCTGATCGACGCTTTTAGTTTCCCGAGTGGAACTTCTTTGTCCTATCTAAAACTAGATGCCACATTAAGGATGGGCATTAACACAGCTCTTGCGTAGGATTTTCTTTCTGGTGGTTCTCTCTGGGGCCTAAGAGAGTTCCCTCCAGGCCTTGCACTTCCCATCACTCCTTCTTAGCAGTTTACTTTACATGCCGTATTCACATGACCTCAACTAAGTATGCACTGAATGTTCCTCTTTTCCACAGTAGTGATGTTCCAAGTTATGGGGTAGACTGAGGAGTGACAGAACGGGAAAGAGCTGAGGCAAGGAGTCTTGGCTACAGTCTTGGGGAGTCTGGGCATGAGACCACAGGAGGGACTAGTTCAACTACCTGATCCTGGGGGCCAGCTCCAGCAAGGTGCAGAATTGCCCTGGCTGAGTTGCTGGTATCTCTGAAGAGGTAAGGTAACTTTGCCAAGTAGCATCACTGGTATTCAAAGCCAGGTACGCTGACTGCACAGTCTGTCTGCTCTGATTGCCGTAAAGCAGAAAATCCTCAACGAATACAGAATGTGCAATTAGACAGCTCTGAAGGAGGACAGAATTTCATCAAGTCTGAAAGCACTCAGTCTGTATCTTCCTAAGCATGACAAGGGATAAAGAATTAACATGCAAAAGTTCTTTTTGGTTGCAAAGCAGACAAAGTAGCAGTAACTCATGACAGGTCAGAGGATTAGGGAACTTTTATCTTGTTCTGCCAGCAGGAATCAGATCGTAATCAAATAAGAAGCTTTCTTTAACATACTACATGAGCTCATAGCCTCACCAAGTGGTTGCTGCTAGTTAAAAACTTTCCAACAGTTAAGACAGAAAACGAATACAAAAGTTCAGTTCACATCTCTAGCACACACATTATTAACCGTTCAAGTAGGTGAAAAACCAGTAATAACTGTAAAATGAATAAATCACACCATCATCAAGCTGACCCTCACTTTATACAGTGCCATTCCTTCAAGAAACTCAAAGAGCTTCTCATACCATTCACAATGCCACTTGGGGAAATACAGGTGGGAGAAATGCCAGGAAAGAAGAGTAGGTGAAGGCCCTGGGAGGCCCTGATAACATAAAAACTGTCAGATCCAGAGACAACAAAGCCTTAGTTATTACATTCTAGGTATTGCTATTTACTGGCTGGGTGATGTTGGGCAAATTATTTCGCCTCTCTGAACCTCTGCATTCTTGTCCCATATGGGCACTGTGGATTTCACTTGTTGATGTACTCATTTTCCCAAGTTAAGAAAATAAACCATATTGACCCTACCCTCCCCCTAGAGTTGCTGTGAGATTCAGAAGAGGCTTTAGGTGTGAAGACATATAAATGGAAAGGGTCCCGGAGTTTCTTTTCATTCCTCCTGTTGCAAGACGATGCCTGGAGTACACAGGAAGAGTAAGTGAGGAAAAGTCTGTTTGGGGCCAAGAATCATATCCACATTCACACCGTGCCCCCACCCAGTCCAGTGAGGGTTTGTGATCTTGAGCATGTGTGTCACACAAACTCTAAGACAGGCAGAACACGAGTGTGGGACCAGAAAGACCCAGGTAATCTGGCTGAAGTCACGGCCTTGGGATTTCCTGGAAAGGATGTTTTTCACATTTGTATACATGAACAGCAGGTGTATGTTCTCCTTAGGGAGATAAAAAAGTTAACTGGTACCTGTATATTGTTTTTCAAATTTTCCCTATTTATTGAATACCTTCTCTGTTAGGTGAGTCTATACTCATTGGTTCACTTTGTCCTCACACTTCCGTGAGTCAAGAATCTTTTGGCTGTGAGGACAGCAACTACTATAGACAAAACTCAGACCTAAAAGGGGTGGCCTGAGGACCCCCAGACTAGACACTGCGGGCAGGCCTCTCAACAGCTGGGAACCACAGCCGGGAAGGCTGGTGCGATCTTTCTTAGCCTCTCTCTGGGGCTGCTGATCTCCTTCGAGATCCTCCCAGCATGTTGCTGCTTTTTTCTCTTGCTGTGAACTGGCTACTTCTCTGAGCACATAGCAGAGAATGGCTCTTGGTTTTTCAAGTCTTCACGTCAAGTGAAGACCAGAGGCTGACCAACATCCTCTAAATCCACGGGAGTTTCTAAGTCTGGGGAAGAGGACTCACTGAGCCAACCTGGGTCAAGTGCTTGCTTCTTATCTCATCAATTTTCAAAGGAAGGGCCCTTTGCTTAGGGATTTATAACTGAATGAATGTTGTGCCCCCCCCCACCCCACCCCAGCCTGCCTTTGCACCCTCCAGCTCCACCAATCCTGTCTCTAGGTCATTTAAAAGTAATGTTGTTAAGAGCACAAGGTTCTGCTACTTATTAGCTGTATGATACCAAGTAAGCTACCTGACTTCTTAAAGCTGCAATTAAAATACTTTGATTATAAAATGTAGAAAAGAGTATCTACCTCACGAAGTAGTGAAACTTTATAAATATAAATACAAATTATATAAATATATAAGTATATTTATATATATTTAAGTACTTAGCACAGAGCCCAGCATATGATAATTATTTCTACTTCTTTTTCATCATAGTCATTCATCATCATCATCATCTGAGTCTGAGGTCGCTCTTCCCTAGTGACCTCTTAGGTCTTAGTGACTCTGCAGGAAATAAGCCTTCTATTTTAGGATGGGGGAAAAAATCTAGATCTTTAAGAAGGAGGTGTGGAAATTCTTTCACTTTGAGTGGTATGGTAAGGAACCACTTCCAACTCAAATCTTTTCTGGTCAAGATCATCAGCTTCTTTGTGATATCATACAAGTTTAGGATCCTTCTGGTGAGCCCCGGGCTGGCTTGGGTGTGACACAGGAAGATTGTCTCAGTGTCATTTCACATGTCACAGAAACATGGCTTAGTGTATAAAGACTGACTTGTGTTACGACTTGGGAGTGCTATTCCTAAATGACTCGTGTGTGTGAAATATGGGTAAATGCTGCTACTTGGGCTGTGTTCACATAAAAAGGGAGGTTTCATCTACAGAACTTCTGAGAGCAGACAAAATCATCTCTTTAGAACACACATTGTGAGACACTTCCCCAGAGGTGGTGTCAGTATTTAATCTGTACATTAGTAATATTCCTTGCAGAGGCTTTAAAAAAGGACACATTTAGTGGACTTTTATTCTTAATTTACCACGATAGACAATTAGGCCGATCATCATTAACGGAGAGGCTAAAAACCATCTTGCTTGCCATTTACCATATTGGGTGAGAGACTGTTATAAAGCATGCCTGATTATTATTGGGCTCAATCTGTGTAAAACTGCATTTTTTCCCCATATAAAATGTTTTCTATCTGTTTTACATGAGTGTGAAGGAAAAGGTATGGCCGTTGTTCATTCTGTACAACTCCTTTGCTATTCTGAGAACGTTTGCTGCAGACTAATAGCAAAACTGACTGTGCTAAACTGTAGATAAAAGAACGGTGACAGATTGCAGTCACTTTAATTCATAAAGAAAATACTTGGAGCCCCTGGGAATGCCAAATCAAGCCACCAGCACCCAGTGACTTCATGTTAAGTCACAAACCACATCATATATTTTAGTTTAAACACAAAGGCTAATGGGCATGTGACTTATTTATTTCAAGTTCTTCTTTATGAAGAGCTGGCTCTTTTTCTTTTTCTTTTTTTTTAGCTCTTTGGAAAACATTATACTTTCCCTATTCTATAAACATACAAATATAATTGTAAAATGACATCATTCTGTTTTCATTTAATTACCCCTGAAATGCTTTCTATTTAATATTCATTACTCAAAAGCTAATTTAAAAGAGAAAGAGATGCGACTTATTAAAAAAGATGTACTGTCATTCACAGCAATAGTTATCTAATATACAGAAGTTAATAAAGCAGATTAATCTACAAGTCCCTTTAAGCCATTCTTGAGTTTTGAACAACTGCCTCTTTGACCTTTCACCTTCATGCTGTGCACCAGTAGCAGGTGCCAGCTGTACAGAAATTATGGCTGCGCGTTTGAACGCAAAATCTTTTCTTACTTTGCTTCTGACCAGCAGCTGACCCTGTAGGAGTGATTGTTTCTGGTGCCGGCCTAAAGGCTACATAAACCAGTAGCAGATAAACAAAAGGCTACATATACCAGCTGCCTTGCCTAAGGGTACAGTCCTAGGCTGACACCTCCACTCCTTCTCCAGCATCCCAAATTGCTCCTTGTTTGTTTCCATACATGCATTTCATCCTTGTTATATTGTGCAAGGGATGGGTGCAGGAGAAAACCCCCTAAAACAACAACAAAAAAAACCCCCCCGTCCCTTCCTTCGAACTTGACTTTTGAGTATTCCATGTCAAACTGTGTTATTATGATGCTAATCTAGGCCTGATTTAGCAACTTTAATAAGAGGCTAAACCCTCTTGTAATTAGATAATAAAATTTTATTATGTATTTTAATATTAAAAGTCTTAAAATCAAACTCTTCAAATCATACACTGGTACAGAACTAAGGTACTTAAATATCATAGCGCCAGAAAATGGGAACTTGAAAAAGCACATTGTGGCTAATTTTTCATTCTCAGAAATGTAAACATGGAATTCCTATGTGGTGGCAGGGAAAAAGCTCCAACACTCTTAATTATGTGCAGGGAAGAATGAATCTATTCAAGTATGAAGCACACTGTACCATTTCCAGCAACAGCGTGAGATGGCTTTGACAGTTATTTCTTGGATACAAATTACACAAGTATAAAAACAATCCCCATAATGATTAAATGCAGTTATGTACATAGGAGAATACCAGTGCAAATGGTAACATATTTAAATGGTTTTTCCTTCATTAAAAAAATTATATATGATATTAAACCATCAATCACTGCTGAGGCACAGGAGTTTAAATGTATTGTCACTGGTTGAAATAAATGACTTGGAGACTGAATTCTGGCTCACTCAATATGGTGTCTTTGCTGTTGCTTAGTCACCCAACTCTCTGCTGGTTTGGGCTACATCTGGTGGATTCCATCCCTTTCAATTAATAAGGCAAGTTATGCTATCAATGGATTACATCTTTAAACTGTGCTTAGAGGTAAAAAAAACACATGTCCTAGTGAAAAAAAAAAAGCAAACCCAACCCTTCTCTGTTCTGTTAGCTGTTCGGAACAATATGTGAAATGCTTATTCCTTTCTTCACCCATGTGTAGAATGAAATTTTCTTGTGGCATTCCAGCAGGATTATTATACAGTATATAATGGTATACTCTTATCTCAGCCCTACCATTTTGTTTGATTATGTAGTGACCTATGACTATGCTGGATTTGAAACATAAAGTCACCGCCTGCAGATTTTAATTCTGAAAATTAACTTTTGGGGGTTGGTTTTGCAGACGTTCATTGACTGTCACAAGGGTCAGGCTCTGCTAGATGCTGAGACATGCATCAAGCTGGATGTGATCTCTGGGGAAGAAAAGGTACTCTGTTAAAGACAGGTATGACAGTTCTGAACATAATTTGATGATTCATAAATCAAGAATAGGTTTTTATATGAACTGATTTTTCGGTCTTAAAATACTATTTGCGGGGTTATAGTTGAAATTGTCATTTGACAAATATTTCCATAACAAAAATTATACCAAAATGGCAAAGATAGGGTATATGGCAAAAAATGTGGACTAGAATCATCCTTCTAAAGATGGATACATAATTTTATATCACAGATGCCATTTAAAAAAACTAATGTTTTTCTATTTTTAAAATTATGTACTTTAAATTTCTTTTTTTTTAATGTTTTTTTGTTTATTTCTGAGACAGAGAGAGACACAGCATGAATGGGGGAGGGGCAGAGAGAGAGGGAGACATAGAATGAGAAGCCAGCTCCAGGCTCTGAGCTGTCAGCACAGAGCCCGACACGGGGCTCGAACTCATGAGCTGTGAGATCATGACCTGAGCCGAAGTCGGATGCTCAACCGACTGAGCCACCCAGGCACCCCTGTACTTTAATTTTCTAAACTGATCTTTAGGAGTTGTGGTCACAAATTCATCACTCTTAAGAGTTTTACTCCCTTGTGGGCTTTTATTTTATTTTATTTTATTTTTTTCCTTGTGGACTTTTATTATATGGCTGTTATCTAGACACTTTTGTCCAGTCCTGGTCCTCTCAGATATTTCTATTTGATCCTTAGTAATTAGACTGCGTGTGTACACACAAGCGTGCGTGCATGCGCGTGCACACACACACACACACACACACGCATATACTTGACCAAACTGAACTTTAATTTTTGCCTCAGACAAATATGGTTATTATGAAAATAAAAAAAATGTTTGGGAGATGTTAACTGAGTTTCATTGGCTGTTTATTGCATCCGTTCTGTATGCAAAGACACAACCTAAAAGTAAATAAATGCCCTCTTTAAGTCTGAGTAGAGACTTACGTACAGAATCAAATATATGAGCAAAATAACAGCATCCTTTTTAAATAACTACTCAAAAAAGTGTGCTCCAAAAATTATCAAAACATCAGCAGTGCCACATGGGATGACCATGAGAAAGACCGGGAATCATGCTTTGCATGATCTCTGTTCTGAAATTCTCTAGCATTACATAATACATTGGTGGAAAACCGGTAACCAGACATCCACTGCTGGCCTGCAGAGTGTTTTTATTTTCTTGTTTTTTTAAAAATTTTCAATCAGTGGCCAACATGAAAAAAACCCTGGATTTCTGGTTCTCTTTGGGTGGGGGTGGGTAATCTCTATATAGCTGGCAACACTGGGTCCTACTTTCTTACAGGGCAAGAATAAGCTGGGACTATGTGGAGGCTGCCCCCGTTAGACAGGGATGTGTACACAACTTTGGTTTCTTTCCTGTCTACCTCATTCAAGTTCTCTGTGTGGCTCTGTAGGACCTTAGTTTGTGAAACTCTGTAGAATGGAAACGATAGGGAGAGGGATGCTCAAAGGTATTGGTTTGAGACTCACCAATGTAAGCAGCCCTTAAGAACAGCCTTCAATAGAGCTAACGGTACCCAGTCATAGTAGTAGAAGCTTCCTTTGGAAAAGAGAAGCTGTTTGTAACCAGAAAGGGATGAAAACTGGCACTCTATGCTGATGAGTCAGTAGTGAGAGTCAGGATGAAGCCTAGAGATGCATCGGGTATGGGGGACGGATATAAAGCCCTTGTTGCTTCCCCACCTTCATTTCACAGCTGCCATATTGAGTCTGTCCTAGAAAAATCAGGTTAGAATAAACCTCAAGAGCTACCTCCAAGACATTAGAGAAAAGACACAGAGGAACATCATGAGACAGTTGTACTGTTAGACTCTGACCTTCTCAAGGATACCTGTCCTACTCCATTTTATACTCTTGGGATCTGGCTATAGAATTAACGATAGGGTACAGGTATAGAGTAAGTTAGAGGAAGGTCTGTTCACTCTGCCGTGATGCTGGGAAGCACAAGGCTCTTCTGTACCAGCTGGCAAAGCCACCTCCCTCTCCCTTGCCCACTGCCTCTTTGGGTCACTGCCCATCTGTTTCATCCCGGCTGCAGCACAAAGTTGGGGTATAGGATGACTGCTCTAAATCACTCTACCTTAGGGATGGCCCCGGTGGGACTTACTGGAAGCTCAACTTGCCGGAGTGTAAGTGCTGAAAAAATATGTGCTACCTCTGATTAGTCGCTGCCAACAAACTATAGCTTTGCGGTTTAGCATGTCAACTCTGGAGTTCAATAGCCCCAAGTTTTAGCTTTTCCACTTACTATGTGTCACCTTGGGAAAAGTACCTAATCTTTTTGTGCCTCAGTTTCTATATTTACAAAGCGGTGATCGTAATACTAGCACTTCACAGAGAAACGTGATGATTAAATCAGATTACGTGTGTATGTAAGCAGCTTGAGCTATTTCCTGCACACGGTAAGCACTTATATTTTGCCAGTAGTATTTTTTCCTAAAAATAAATACACAGGCCATGCACAGAACGCTGTGAAGAAGACCAAGATCGTGGCAGCATGTGCAAAAAACAATTCTGTCCTGAAATGTGAGTTCCTGTTTTATACTTTTGGTGTCTGACCTATGTCCGGCTTCCTTTAAGTGCTTTATAGCCACGTTGTCCTCTGGTCCAGTGGTGAATGTCCCTTCAGCATGGGGTTTTAGTTTCAATCTACTGCCATATTTTTGATAATAAAGTTGCAAATCAACCAGACTGAGTTAATGGGTCATGTGGAGGGCACCCTTTCTATTTAGGGTTCACCAGAAATGTCTCTGATAACATTAGAAAACCGGGCTAATTGTTTTTTAAGAGGCTGAGAGACATGAACGTACTTCATCTACTTAGGCGTTTCCCACTGTGAGGGTGTTGCTCAGGTTCCACAGGCCAAAATCTCATGAGTTAAATATGTGGCTACACTTTCTCCTCCTTAGTCTTAGGGAATGGAACCTTAAGTATGAAAGATGTCTTGTACAGTATGTCAAAATGTTGAGCAGAGTAGCATTTCAATCTAAACACAAAAATGAAAAAAGAGCAGATGATTTCCCTTTTGCTGTAATTCACTTTGGGATGCATGTCATGAAGAGCACTATACAAAAGCAATTTTCATTGATTGACTGACTGATTGAGGAAAAGGGTGAATGTTCTTTCAGCGTACATCCCTACTGAAGTATGATTCTTATAGCTCCTGACAGCTCTTCACAATTTGTAGTTAAATGCCAGGTTGCGGTCGGGGTGTGTGTGTGTGCGGAGGGGAGGGGGGGTGTGCACAGGAGAAGAAGAGAGATAAAATCATAATTAGAACTCTTTTTGGGTTTTTATTATAGCTGACTTGTGCCAAATAGTTACATAGATAAGGGTGAAATAAATTCAAATCTAAATGTTCTAATTGTTCCTTTCAATGTATTTAGATTTTACAGAATATAATTGTTAAAAATACCCTGTTAATGAGTTAGCTGAATGATCTAATCAGCGATGCTGACAACCACATAGCCACATAGTTCTTGTTCTACTTCTGTGGAAGGTGCTACTCTTTCTAGAACAATTAGTTTTAACTGAAATTCTGATGTAGAGAAGCACTCATCATCAGTGTCCTAGTCTTATAATTTGAAAAAGAATCAGTCACATTTCTGAACTGCCCTCTAATTCTACAAAACACGCTCCTGCATTTGGTGATCTGGGCAAATCTTTCACTCTGTGATATAACTGAACGAGTGCTGATCTTCGGCTTACGTATGCAAACACTTAACACGCCCAGAGATAACACTAAAAACATTTCACACACAAATTTAATCTTCCAAATATTGTAGCAGATCTGTGCCTAATCACTGTTACTATTGACTTGTCCTTAAACTTTTCTTTCTTTTTTCTTTTTATTTTTTTATTTGAAAGAGAGAGAGTGCGTATATGCACACTGGGGAGAGGCAGAAGGAGAGAGAAAGAATCCCATGCAGGCTCCATGCTTAGAGCAGAGCCCAACGTGGGTGGGGCTCAATCCCTCCAACCTGGGATCATGACCTGGGCCAAAATCAAGTGTTGGACGTTCAACCAACTGAACTGAACCACCCAGGTGCCCGTAGTTTATTGTGTTAATGGCATAAAAATACATGGGGAGTTTTTTCCTTAATAATGTGAACTGGGGTTCCCTCAGTTGTTAAGTCCAAGGAATGCTGGTAGGACAGTAATCTTATTTGAAATAGATTCACTTAATTACAGTGGATCCTCAAGTGGACTAAATTTAATGCTAGCAAATTTAGATTTGTTTACAGATTATGGACAATAGCTTATTTGGAGAATATTTTTAAAAACATTGAGAGGGTGCCTGGGTGACTCAGTTAAGTGTCAGGCTTTTTATTTCAGCTCAAGTCATGATCTCATGATGGTGAGATCGAGCCCTGCATCGGGGCTCTGCTCTCAGTGTGGAGCCTGCCTAAGATTCTCTCTCTCCCTCTCTCTCTGCTCCTCTCTCACTCTCTCTCACTCTAAGATAAAAAATTAAAATTTTTTGGGGCGCCTGGGTGGCTCAGTCAGTTAAACGTCCAACTTTGGCTCAGGTCATGATCTCACGATTCGTGGGTTTGACCCCTGTGTTGGGTTCTGTGCTGACGTGCAGAGCCTGGAGCCTGCTTCTGATTCTGTGTCTACCTCTCTCTCTCTCTCTGCCCCTCCCCCACTCAAGGTCTGTCTTTGTCTCTCTCTCAAAAATTAATAAAACATTAAAAAAATTTTTTTCAAATAATAGATACTAAAACTATCAGCTCCTGAACCATGTACCATCTCACAAGAGGCATAACAACTTCCCTATTCCTCAGATTCCATATGTAAAATGAGAACTCTTTTAAAATAATCTTCAAATTCTAACTTTCTGTGAATCAGTTAACAATCATAGAAAAATTCTTCATATGAAAATAGTATTCCTCTTATACACTAGAAACATCATTGGTTCATATATCCTTGTTGTTTTATAAAGAAACCAAGGCATTTAGTGATATTATAGTAATATAATAGCATATAATAGTAATATACCTGGATGGCTCAGTCGGTTAAGCATCTGACTTCCACTCTGGTCATGAGCTCGCAGTTTGTGATTTCGAGCCCTGCTTCAAGCTCTAGTGCGGACAGCTCAGAGCCTGGAGCCTGCTTCAGATTCTGTGTCTCCCTTACTCTGCCCCTTCCCCACTCATGCTCTGTGTGTCTCTCTCAGAAAATGTAAATAAACATTAAATTTTTTTTTAATTAAAAAATAAGGACACTGAGGCTCTACAGTCACATAACAGATCATGATAAGCACATTTCCAGGTGCAAGGCATTTACAATGTGCTTCCTAGGCTGGTAGGCACAAATCGAAAGGTCTCTGAGGATATTGGAAAACCATTTATGTGGGTTCCTGCTTCATTTGCTATGGAAGCTTGAGGAGATAACTTTTACAATTTGGAATGGACACTCATCATGCAGTTATGCTTCCAGCAATATACATCCAGGTTGGGGGGAAAACAGTTCAAACTGGTAAATAATTGCAGTATCATTGCATCAGTTTAGTTTAAAGAGCTGACAAGCCCTCTCTAAACTCCAAGCACAATTAGTCATTAGGGTCTAGTTTTTCAGCACTGTTAAGCAATTTGTAACCCATTCCTTTTAATAGGGTTAGGCATTACTTAACCGACACAGATGCCTTGAAAACTGAAACCTCGAGTTATAAAGCAGCCACCTTGTTCATTACCTTCAGTGATAGGCAAATCATCTATAAAAACAGCATTTAATGGGCAACCAATGAATAATCAATGGCTCACTTTTCATCTGAGTGTGAAAATGAGAATAATCTAATACAAAGTCCCTCTGGTAAGATGCTGAAATCTCGAGTTCTGCTGCTCTTCAGGGCTGATTTATAAGGTCTTGGAAAGCTGATGTAAACAGATGATCAATGGGACCCATCCTTGCTCATAATAACCCCCAACTGGCCCACTCCCTCTTTTCCAAGTCCATCCCTTCAGGCTATTAGCTCTGTCCGGCTAATTCTTCCCACTACTCCTGCCTGCTGCTTTTACTCCGGCCATCCGTTCAGTCCAGCCGACTCAGAAGTAATTTTATACGCAGCAGAGAGCGGGTAGAATTGATTTTTCACTCAGTGCTCAGTTCCCATCTGAATAATTATCAATTTTACTGCCTCATAAAGGGCAGAGTCAAAATTTCAAATCAATTCAAAAGAGCTTTTGAGACGACAGAAATTGTGCATAAGAATAGAGGTCAAAGTTGTCAGTGACCTAAGGAGGTGATGTCAGATATTACTATACCCAATAGTTGACATCAGAGGCACTCAAGATGATATAACCTAGTGCTAATGCAAATCATATTTATGCTGACTACCAGAGACCAGTCATTAATATTTAAAATGCTATCTGAAAGCCTGCATTCCAAATAAATAGAATGTATTCTGCTGTTAATAAAGATATATCACTACTTAGTCATATGCTATAAAATAAAGGATTACCAAGTATTATTAACACACAGAAATTACTTAAACCAACAAATGCATGGTAATTCTGAGTAAAGACAAACTTGATGGTGTCCTGTACAACCACATCACTTGCTCTGCACAGTCTGATGGTATTTGTCTGGAATCACAGCCTATTGATTTTGGTAAAATTTTCTGCCAACTTAAAAGTTTCTGCCAAAGTTTATGAGACAATATTGTGATCAGGCTCAGTGCTGGCAGGAGGGATTTGGTGGTGGACTTGTCATTTGCCACGGTGGGGTGGGGGGCTGGGTCTGATTCCTGGCCAATTCATGGGTATTTATTTTCTCCACTGGCGGCATGCTCTCAGTCTGTGGTTCTCAACCTTCTCCTTGCAAAACACTGGAGGGCCAGGACACCCCCAACAGTACCACAGGTTACTGCAGCTGGGGAGGTGGGGAAGGGGGTAGGAGAGGTACATTCTTGATAGAAAGTATATTTTGAGGGGCACCTCGTGTGTGTGTGTGTGTGTGTGTGTGTGTGTGTGTGTGTGTAGCTCAGTTGGTTAAGTGTCTGACTCCTGGTTTTGGCTCTGGTCATGATCGCGTGGTGGGTGATTGGAGCCCCACACTGGGCTCTGCACTGACGGTGTGGAGCCTGCTGAGGATTCTCTCTCTCCCCCTCTCTTTCTGCCCCTCCCTTGGTTGCATGTGCACGAGGACACTCTCCCTCTCAAAATAAATAAGTTAATTTAAAAAAATGTATATCTTGTAATGGCATTCCTGATGAACATGAGATCTTATCCCCACCACTAGGCCCTTGAGAATCAATGGTATAAGTGATAAGGCTTTCGACCCAGACGAACCTTGTTTCAATTCCACTTTCCAGTTGATCTCTCTGCATCTCAATTTGTTCATCTGTAAAATGGGGATGACGATATCTACATTTCAGGGTTGTTGTGGGGGTGTAAATGAGAAGAGTTCTCTGAAAGTCCTCTCCTCATGTGTCAATCCTGTCACCACTATATTAATCAAATTATCCATATAATTTGATTATTCATATAATTTGTTACCTAGTAACTAACCCATCATCTCTGTCCCACGTGACAGAAACTTTTTAAGGAAAGAAATTATGTCTTATGAATCTCAGTGGCTCTTGCATCTTGTACACAGAAAGTCCTCACTACGTGTGCTACCTTCCTCTTCTCTTTACTATATCACCAACATGTTGTAACAATTCCAGGATCATAACCAAATATTTACAGGCATACAGCACTTTGTTTAGTTACACAAAATCTTAATTACACACCTCCCCACAAGGAAAATAACAGGTTACTGAGACATCACCAAAAGTAAGTTTATATAACTTAATTTGCATATTAGTAAAAAAAATGACAGCCAGGAAGAAAACCTCTTCCATGGCCAGCCCATTCTATGTTCATCATTTCTTCACTCAGAGTGACGCTTTCCGTTGGTGGCACGTGCCTTGTTTAACAAGGCTAGTAACCTTGTTAAAGTGTTTACATTTGCAAACCACAAACTATTATGAAGATAATTTGGCAAAATGAAACAAGTGGAAGCGGTATACAGCATCATTTCCAAAGTCAGTAGAACGGGAGAACATCAGAGTGATGGTATCTCCATAGAAAAATGGCATCATTCTGTTTGAAGTATTTCTGGCATGTGTCATTTATTTTTATGCATGCTGTTACTGTGATTTGCAGAAGTGAGTTTTCAAAAAACAGTATTAAACTTGGACCTTACTCATAGTAGCCAGTCAGAAAACACATCTGAAAATAAAGAACTTGTGGCTTTATTCCTTTTACTTAAATGCTCTTGGGAATATGAACTACCTGAACTTTTCTTATCTTAAATAAGAAGGATACCAACTGTAGTATGATGAACCGAAAGTTCTCACCAAGTTGCCTGGCACAGATTAGGAGCCCAGCAAGTGGCCGTTTCCTGACATACAGAGCACTCACAGGCAAACTTTAGAAGACTTAGAGGCTCCAGGAAAGAAAGCAGAGGTTGACTGTTTCTAGTTCTGGCTTCGCTTTTTATTGCTCTCAGGCCTCTGAAAGAGCTATCCTTTTTTTGCATTCTAGCTTCGCTGGGGTAAAAGACGTAGAGAGATTTCTTGAGGGTGAGCTAGTGTGCTACCCTACCTTGC
>NW_026057577.1:92565718-92578501 GCF_023721935.1 Panthera uncia
GGACCGCGAGATCGTGACCTGGCTGAAGTCGGACGCTTAACCGACTGCGCCACCCAGGCGCCCCTGGGAAACTGTTTCTTAAGTCAGGTGACCGACCACCAGTTACCTGCTGTAGGACATCTGGATTTTGCTGCATAAAATGTAAGAGTCTCTGACCGGCCTGGGTGGCCTCTCTGCATCGAAGTGGCTTCTTGCCCTCTTTTGCTATGTGCTTGAAGAGGTAGGTGACGATGTAGTCTAAACTGGTACAGCAGCTGGAGGAGACAACTGTATCTGTACGAACAATAAATGAGAATTCCTTCGCATTACTAAGTGAGTTTTCATCTGATTAATTATAATGCCTCCGATTAAAAAAACCACTTTCTGGTTTCAAAGCACTTTTATCAAATTGTAAAACTCCTTGAGGGCAGGGATTTTACCTTGCTTATCTCTTTGAACCCAGTGTCTACTACAAGACCTGGTATAGAGACGTGTTAGTTAAGTAACTGACTCCTGGATTGAATTGGACAGAATTTTCCATTTGTGACCTCAACGATCGTCTGTTCAACTCAAGTGACTTTATTAAACATCTGTTGGTGCAAAGTGCTCTGCTGCAGAGGAAACAGGGTGTGGACTTGGTGCAAAATGCTCTCTTTCAGGGGAAACCTCTACCCTGGTCAAAGAGCTCGTGATTCAGTACATAAGTCACTGCTGCTCAGTGCTAGCCAAGAATGAGCGACACACTGCTGGGCGGATTTTGAGGAAGACATCACATTTGGATGGGGATCAAAAAGACTTTACGAAGGAGACAGAACCTAAGACGGGCTTGGGAAAGTTATTTCAGTTAGATATAAGGAAGGACATTTTTCAGGTAGAGAGATTCACACAATGTGCACAGTGTGGTGGGAAGTTAGGGATTTTGGAGTCAGACAGCTCTGGTTTCAAATCTCATCTTTTCTAATGACTTGCTATGTTGTTACTCTGAAAGAACCAGTTAACCTTTCTCAGCATTTGTAAAATAACTTGCAGAGTTGAATGAGAAGAAAACAACTAGAAAGTCTCAGAATAAAAACAGCTGATATTTACTGACAGTTTACTGTGTTAGTTACACAAATTATTGTGCATCCTCACAATAGCTCTGTGATGGTAACTGTTATTATCTCCATTTACAGGCAAGAATAGTGAGGGATTAAATGACATGTCCAATGCCACACGGCTGGATGACTGTGGAGCCACTGTCTGAAAATAAACAAGGAGCTGAAGTTCTAGATTTATACTTTTAACCATGAAAATTAATACACATTAAACAAAATCAGGTTTTAAGCAAAAATACATGTAACCATCAAACACTTTGTTAAAACACAATGGATTCAAAAGATGACAATTACTACCAGTTTGCCCTCGTGTTGAAAAGAGGAGGGTGTATTCAGGGAGTATGACTTTTGGGATGAGTGAGAGAATATATAGGGAGTCATAAGAGAGAAGGCTGACAAAGTAGGTTGGTGTCTTCCTTGAGGGCATCCAATAGTGAGCTGGGACAGTACATTTAATTTGAAAGACAACAGAGGTGTTATTAAAGGCTTCTTTTTTAAAGCAAGCAAGTGACATGATGTAGCAACCATTTATTGACTATCTACTTTGTACATTAGAGTTATTATTCACTTACTTCTAACAATTACTTTGTATATAGTAGGTGTTGTTATTTGCATTTTTCAGTAAAAAAAAATGGATTTCGGAGATAAAGAGCTTATCCAACAAAGTTCATGGTTCTGATTCATAGAATGACACTGCCCAGATTTTTTGGCCAAAGGTAATAATGTACAGACACGATCCTGGGGGAGTTTATGATCAGTAACAGAAGTGACAAGAGGAACAATTAAAAACATTCAAAAATGGCAAAAATGGTAAATGCAGATGAGGAAAGTAGACAGGGAGAGTAGGGCTGGGAACCAGCAGATTATAAACTTCCTAAGGCAGTCATTAATTTCTTATTCATTTTATGAATCTCTGAGGTTTTGAGACACACGTGCCTTTCCTAGATTAGAGGTGCAATGTTAGTAGGCAAAGCAAGTCTGAGGAAGGTTTTATAGGTCTTGAGTTGTATTTAGTAATAATACCTAGAACGACAGAACACCACAGTTTACAAACTCTTTCATATAAATTGTTTTGGAGAGAAATGGCATAAGAAATAGAAAGAGGTAGGCTTGGTGGAAAGTTCTGACATACAGATAGATAAATGCATTTAAAACAGAGGATAACAGGGGCGCCTGGGTGGCTCAGTCAGTTAAGTGTCCAACTCTTGATTTTGGCTCAGGTCATGATCTCACAGGTTTATGAGATTTAGTCCTGTGTCAGGCTCTGTGCTGTCAGCATAGAGCCTGCTTGGGATTCTCTCTCTCCCTCTCTTTCTGCCCCTCCCTCCCTGTCTCTTTCTCAAAGTAAATTAATAAACCCTAAAAGTAAATAAAAAAATAAAATAGAGGATAATAGTAGTTGGTGCAGGATCAGTAGGGGATGAATGAAGGTCTACAAGATGGGAACGGACAATAGCTTAGGGAAACCATAGCGCTATGGAAGCTATATATACAAGCAAATTGTGGTGCTATATTTTCCTCTTAAGAAAGGGGCTCTTTTTCTCCCAAAATCAGGGCATTTGATTGATGGATTAATCGTTTATCTCTCCCCACTATCTGGGTTGCTGTGCAGAAAAGGAAGATTAGATTTTATAATTCCAGGAGGTAGTATAATGTAGTGGAAAAGATCTAGGCCTAAGAATCAGGTACAGACTGGTTGAGCTTGGTTGCTTTTCTCTTTTCCTTCACATTTCTACTTTTGAAGTCCCAATCATGAAAGTAAATGGATTAAGTAACTTAATATCTACAAAAGGAAGCGAGCAGGAAATAGATATGGTTTCCCTCACCAGTAAAGAGCAATATGCTATCAATCATACAAAAATTATAAAGATTTCACATAGATTTGGTGACCGCATGCCATGCAGGTTGCATTAAAAGGTTCCAATCTACTGAGTCAGCTATGAAAAAGCCAGGTAAACACTTTAGACATGAAGGTTGGAACATATATCCTTGCAATAAAAGCAAGAAGAAGAGATTCCATTATGGCTGATTTATGGTTGGGGACTTTGAAACGGATAAATGTTATTTTAGGGTAGATTGAAAGGTGTAGAATCATAAGGATCAAGGGCCGTTTGATCAAAAACAGAATGAATAGTGCTGAGGACTATGTATTATTATTGGTTTTCTTTATTTGCAGCTCAAGCTATAATGTGAGATTCAAATAATGAAACTCTCCTGACATAAAAGGATGGGCAGAAGTCATGAATTTTCATATTTTGTCCTGGTTCTTGGTATTCAGAATTGTTAAATTTTTTAAAACGTTTTATTTATTTTTTTGAGAGAGCACAAGTCGGGGCGTGAGAGAGAGGGGGGCAGAGGATCTGAAGTAGGCTCTGCCCTGACAGCAGCAAGCCTGATGGAGGGCTTGAACTCACAAGATCAGGACCTGAGCCGAAGTCTGACACTTAACCGAATTAGCCACCCAGGAGTCCCAGTATTCAGACTCTTTTAAAAAAAGGATTCACTCGGGGCACCTGAATGGCTCAGCCTGTTGAACATCTGACTTCGGCTCAGGTCATGATCTCATGGTTCATGGGTTCGAGCGCCACATCAGGCTCTGTGCTGACAGCTCAGAGCCTGGAGCCTGCTTCAGATTGTGTCTCCATCTCTCTCTGCCCCTCCCCCGCTTGCTCTCTCTCTCTCTCTCTCTCTCAAAAATAAGTAAACATTAAAAAAAATGACCAAAAAAAAAAAGGATTTATCTGCAATGTAGACAATTAAAAAAATTTTTTTTAATGTTTATTTTTGAGAGACAGAGAGAGACAGCATGAGCAGGAGAGGGGCAGAGAGAGAGAGAGAGGGAGGGAGACCCAGAATACGAAGCAGGCTCCAGGCTCTGAGCTGTCAGCACAGAGCCTGATGTGGGGCTTGAACTCATGAGCCCAGAGATCATGACCTGAGCTGAAGTCGGACTGCAATGTAGACAATTTTAGACACAATGTTTAAGTCGAATGGTCACTTTGTTCTCTCTAGCAACTTGTTGTTTGGCATTAAAACCAAATGCTCCTTTTCTCCTGCAACAGGTCTCCACAGGAAGCACATGCATCATTAATAAGCCTCCTGTTCACTAGGACCCATCATGGAAAACTGTTCTGAAAAGTTAACTGTATAGGAAAGAGTTGCTTGACTGAGTCAGGAGAATAATAATGGGGCTGAGCTAAAATTTGGCTTTGGCTCAAAATTTCTCACCATGGCAGAAGAGAGGAAGGAGGTCTTAGAAAAATACAGTGTGAAAGGCAATTTCAGAAACGAAAGGCCTGTCTGGGTGGTGCACAGTTTTGGAAATAGGTGGCTCTGGATTTGAATCTGTCTGTATTTTCTAGATGTTTAACTTCATGGGGCTTTAATTTGCAACTCTGTAAAATGTGCTTAATACCACCTACTTTGCAAGGTCTTGTGAGAAATAAGTAAAGTGTGTAAAGACTGTTAACATAGTGCTCAACACAGAGCAGGCTTCCCCCTTTTCACTTTCCATCTGTTTTCCTGGCGGTTTCAGTCCCTTAAATACAAAGCCCATCATTTTGTTTGGCAAACTCATAGCTAGCTGTCTTCTACTTTTAGCATGTTTTTGGTGGGAGAAACTAGTGTACAAGGTCTCTAAGTTTCTAAATATTTCCTGAATGTCTTGTTTCCATGTTATATTCATACCACTTAATCTAATTCAAGAATGTGTTCAAAATAACAACATATTCTATTCATAATGAACATTTTATTAATAGTGGCCTTGATGAGGAAAGGTCTGGTGGCTTCCAGTTGGTTCAAATTTTCACTTGCCCTCACAATTTCTTGTTTTTGCCTTTTGTGCTATCTTTTACTTCTTGGAATGACCCTCACTGCTGCCCCAGCTAATCTTCAGAGGCCTTCCCTGATCACTTCTAAAGAAGCCACATTTGATCATTCTCCAGTCATTATCCCATTTTAAGTCTTTGTTTAGCACTTGCAATGACCTGACTTTTTCTTGTGTGTGTGTGTGCGTGTGCGTGTTTGTGTGTGTGTGTGTGTGTGGTCATGTATTTATTGTTTATCTTTTCCCTCTAGAGTAAAAGCTTCACATCAGCAGGGACCTTCTCTGTTTTGTTCCCTTTAGTACTGCCAAGTACATAGTATGTGCATAATTGGTACTTAATGAATGACTTGAGTGTCACTATTATTAAGAGCAGCTTTTTGTAAGTTCTGCACTTGGTCTCTATATGTAAGAGAATGGTTTCTATATGTAAGAGTGTGGTGGGGGGTGATGGTGGCTGGGTAATAAAAAGATAGAAAATAGGGGCACCTGGGTGGCTCATTTGGTTAAGCATCTGACTCTTGGTTTCAGCTCAGGTCATGATCTCACAGTTTTGTGAGTGCGAGCCCTGGGTCAGGCTTCTTCTCTCTCTCCCTCTCCCCTACTCACACCGTCTCTGTCTCTCTTAAAATAAACTTTAAAAAAATAAAAAGAAAATATAGTCACTTTTCTCATTCACCTTTCTCTTTCCCCACATTACAGCTTGCCTGAAACTAAAAATGCTGATGAATGAGGATAACCAAAAATTGTTAATATCATGTTAAGCATATTAGGTGAGTTACTACCCTATCACTGATTCAATTTTTTTTTTGTGCTTCCGTCTCAGTTTTTCCAGAGGCTAAAGTAGAACTGAAGCCTGCTTGTAACCCAAACGATAACTATAAATGCCTCTTTGCAGATCTATTATTGTTGGAAAAGGAGAAACCCAAGTGGGTACTTTTGATAGTCCTTTTTCTTGAAGATTAGATACATCTAGGGCAGGGTGGTGAGGCGAAGAGGAATGGGTTTTCGAGTCAGAAAGACTCCTAGATCAGGCACTTATTGGTTGTGTAACCTTCTGCAAGTTGTTTGACCTCCCTGAGCCACAGCTTACTCATCTGTATAATGAAATATAATGAAAATAACATTACTCAATTAACTTAATAAATATTTACTGAGCACTTACTATATGCTAGGCACTGGGAATAAAGTGGTGCCTCAAGACACTGTTTCTGTCCTTCAGAAAACTGCAATCAAGTAGGAAATAAGGACACACAGAGTATGTAACCCAGTTTTGGTAGGCACAGTGGTTCTGAGAATGACAAGGCTGAAGTACCCACCTGAAAACACCTATGACAGCATCAGGCACAGAGTACATGTCCATAAACATACAATTAGTAAGTGGTAGCACCAGGACTTACATCCACGCTCAGTACTCCCTCCCTAATGCCACTTCATCAAGACTCCCTTGAGAGCCTTGTTGAAATGCAGATTCCAGGCCTGAGACCACACTTTGAGAGCAATATAGCCACCTGCAACTAATTCAAAATCTTCAAGTATTACTATGATGTGAGTTAAAAGAATGTCAAGCCAAACTGTAATAAGAAAAGACAAGGCTTCAGTTTCTGTCCTTGAAGGATTAACTGCTATGAGAATTTTTCCTTCTGCCATAAACAACTAGAAAACAGGACAAAAATATGAAACAACATTTTTCAATTATTGCACAACAAGCAGTACAGGGCTATTAAACCAGAGAGGAGGGAAACAAATGATGTGATTGCTCAAGCTTATTGCCCCAAGTAGTTTCCAGGCTACAGACCAGGAAGGGGGAACCCAAACTGAGCTAAGCAGTCTCACTGAGTTGAAGAGAAACAGTTTGAATTTGGGGAGACTGAGGCAGCTAGAACTCATGGGACAGAGTTTCAGAGAGTGGGAGCTATACAAAGAGACAGTTCTGGAGATCTGTAAAGGAGTCCTTCCCATCCAGTCTTCGAATAATAACAGAGATATACAACACATGTGTAGTTCCAGAAGGAATGGAGATAGCGGGAAAGAGGTAGACTGTGATTATTTGAAGGCAAACTGTGCTGATATTATTTGAAGGTGTAGATTATAAACCCTAGAGTACCACTAAAAATAAAAAAGTCTGGCTAATAAACTCATAGGGGGTATAAAATGGATTCATAAGAAAGATGTAATTAATCCTAACCAAAAGAAGGCAGGAAAAAAAAGAAAAAAGAAACAAAGTTCAGACCAAATAAAAAGAAAACAAGTAGCAATATTATAGATTTAAACTCAAATACACTGGTAGTTACATTAAATATAAATGGTTGAAACACTAATTAGAAGGCAGAGACAGTGAGATTTGATATAAAAATATGACCCACCTATAAGCTGTCTGTTTGGCAAATACGTTCATGTGCTAACTCCCAGAACCTGTGAATGTGTTAGATTATACAGCAAAGAATAAATAAGACTGCAGGTGGACTAAGATTGCTAATTAGTTGAGCGAAACATAGGGAGATTATTTTGGATTATCTGGGTAGGCCCAATGTAATCCCAAAGGTCCTTAAAAGTAAAAGAGAGAAGCAGGAGAGGTCAGATTTAGAGGGAGATGTATTTATAGAAGAATGGTTACAGATGCAATCTTGCTGGTGTTGAAGATGAAGGGGGGCCATGAGCCAAGGAATTTAGGTGGTCTCCAGAAACTGGAACAGGCAAGGAAATGGATTTGGTCCTAGAAAGGAACACAGCTCTGCTGACACTTTCATTTTATAGCCCAGTGAGACCCATGTCACATTTATGATCTAAAGAACCATAAGATAATAAATGTACATTAGTTTAAGCCACCAAGCTTGTACAAATTTGTTATACTAGCAATAGAAAATACCTGCTGTCTACAAGACACAGAAAGATTAAAAGGGAAATGATAGAAAAAGAGGCAACCTAATCAAAAGAAAGCTGGAGAGGCTAGTAATATCAGACAAAGTAGATTTCAGAAGAAAGAGTATTAAAAAAAAAAAAGAAGAGTATTGCAAGAGATAAAGAAGGTCATTTCATAATGATAAAGGGGAAAATGACCAAAGGAACATAACAATCCTAAATATTTATGTATCTAGTAACAAAGCTTTGAAATACTTTATATAAAAACTGATAGAACTGAAAGGAGAAATGGAAAAATCTATATAGTCAGACTTCAGCACTTCTCTCTTGGTGGTTCATAGAATAAGTAGAAAACAAACAACCAGTAATAATATAGAAAATCTGAACAATTAGACCACCATAGAACATTCTTCCCAAAAACAGTGGAATGCACAGTTATTTCAAGTGCCCATGGCACATTCATCGTATTTTGAACATAAAAAGGATGCAATAAATATAAAGATTATAAAAATTGCTGAGTATTTCCTATGACCACAATGGAATTAAACTAGAATCAGTAACAGATATCAGGAACACCTGTGAATATACAGAAATTAAAAACCCTGTGCCTCTAAGTAACAATCCACTGATAAAAGAAGAATTCAGCAGGACAATTAGAAAATATTTTTGAATGGAATAGAAAAAAAAATCTCAAAATATATAAAATTTTTGTGAGGAATAGCTATAGCAGTGCTTAGATGAAAGCATTAAATGTGTATATTAGCAAAGAGGAAAGGTCTAAAATCAGTTATCTACGTATCTACTTGACAAAATTAAGAAAAGAAAAAGCAAAGTAAACTAAAGGAAGGAAATAATAAAGGCCATATATGAAATTAATGAAATAAAAGATGGAAAAATAAAAGAGAATTCAATGAAAACTGAAAGCTGGTTCTGTGCAATAAAACTGATCAATCTAGAGCCAGAATGAGAAAAAAAAAAGAGAGAGAAGACACAAATTGTCAATTTCAGGGATGGAAGAGGGGAATCACTACAGACCTTGCTCAAATCATATTGTATAACAATGGGATATTATGAACAATTTTATGTCAATGTCAGATGAACTTCAGATGAAATGGAGAAATTCTTTTGAAGATACAAACTACCAAATGCTACGCCAGATCTAATAAATAAGTGGAATAGTCCTGTATCCATGAAAAAATTTAATTTGTAGTTAAAAAAACTTACTAACAACAATAAAAAATCTAGGCTTAAAGGCCTCACTAAGGAGATCTGATAACCATTTAAGTAAGAACTAATAACAATTCTCCACAAACTTTTTAAGAAAATAGGAGAGGTGGAAACAATCCTCAAGTCATTTTATGATGGCATTAGACTGACACTAAAACAAGGCAAAGATACAGAAGAACAAAGAGTACAAGATACGGAAGAAGAACTATAGAAAAACTACTGAGAACACATCAATATCTGTCATGAACATAGATGTAAAAAATCTGTATCAAAATTTTAGAAAGTCGATTTCAATAACATATAAGAAGGATGTGTTACAACCTAGTGTGGAATGCAAGGCTGGTTTTACATTCAAATACCCATCAATGTGATGATTAACATTATGTAATGTATTAAAAAAGCAAAGCCATATAATCATCTCAGTAGATGTAGATAAATAATTTGATAAAATTCAATATTCATTCATGATAATACTCTCAGAAAACCACAAATAAGGGAATTTTTTCAACAAGATAAAAGAGCATCTATATAAAAACCTATGGCTAACATTAGACTGAATGGTGAAAGAATGAATGGAGACATTTCCTTGGAGACAAGGAAAAAAATGTTTGCTATCATTACTTCTACTCAACATTGTATTGTAGACCCTAGCCAGTGTGATAAGGCAAGGAAAAAAAAGCCATACAGACTGGAAAGGAAGAGATGAAACTGTCTTTATTTGTAGGTACATCTATGCAGAAAATCTTAAGACATCTACAAAAACTACCAGAATTAATAGGTGGGTTTAGTAAGGTTGAAGGATATATGGTGAACATACAAAAAAAATCAACTGCAATTCTGCACAGTAGCCAAAAACAATGGGAAATTAAAATTCAATACCATGTACAATAGCATAAAAACATAAAATACGTAGTTATAACAAAATAAGTACAAGAGTCATACGTTTAAAGCTACAAAAATGCTGTTGAGAAAAATTAAGGAAGACCTAAATAAATGGACAGATATGCCATTTTCAGGAATTGAAAGTTCAATATTGCTAATATGTTAACTGCCCCCAAATTGGGCTAGAGATTCAACGCAATCCCCACGAAAATTCCCCTATTCATTTATTTTTTCTAACGAGAAACTGACAAATTGACACTAAGGTGTATATAAAAAGACAAAGGACCCAGAATAGCCAAGACCACTTTAAAAGAGAAAAACAGGGGCACCTGGGTGGCTCAGTCAGTTAAGTGTCTGACTCTTTATTTCAGTTCAGGTCATGATCTCACAATTTGTGGGATTTAGTCCCATGTCAGGCTCTGCACTGACAGCCGAGTGCCTACTCTCTCTCCCGTGCTTGCGCTCTCTCTCTCTCTCTCTCTCTAATATAAATAAACATTAAAAAAAAATAGAGAAAAACAAAATTAGAGGGCTATACTCTCTGATTTCAAGATGTACCAGAAAGTTAGGACAAAAGTTAAGTATCAGAACAGTATAGAATTGGCACAAAGTAATTCAATAAGGAAAGAACATTCTTCAACAAAAGGTGCTAGAACAATTGAATAACTGTATGCTAAAAAACAGCTTTTGTCTCATACATAATATTATATACAAAAAGTTTAGTTGAAATGGTTCACAGACCTAAACATAAGATCAAAAACTATAAAACTTCTGAAGAAAACATAAAAACCACCTGTCTGGCCTTGGGTTAAGCAAAGATTTCTTAGGATAGGACCCAAAAGACATGAACCATAAGAGAAAAAATAAGTAAATTGGACTGCCTCAAAATTAAAAAAAACTTTGCTCTTATAATAAGATGAGACTGTTAGAAAATAAAAATACAAGCCAAACCTGAAAAAATATTTTCAAAACACATATCTGATAAAGGATCTGTATCCAGAATATTTAATATATGTTTACAAGATAAATAACCCAGTTTAAAAAAATGGGTAAAGGATTCAAACAAATACTTCACTAAAGAAGATACATGAATGGCCCATAAGCATGAAAAGATGTTCAAATCACTATTCAGTAGTGAAAGAAATATTAAAAACATCATGAGATTCCTCTTAACTCCCACTAGGATGGCTAAGATTAAAAAGACTGACAATACCAAGTGTTAGGGAGGTTACTGGGAAACTGGAACCCTCAAACGTTGTTGGGAGAGCAAAATGGTGCAGTCATTTTGGGAAACAGTGTCACAATTTTTTTATAATGTTAAAAATACACTTAGCATACAACTCAAAAATCCCACTCCTAGCTATTTCCCCAAGAGAAATACTACCTGTCCACGGAAAGACTTGTACATTCACAGTAGCACTGTACAAAACAACCAAGTAATGGAAACAACTCAAAAGTCCATCAGCTGGTGAATATATAAATAGATAAGTTGTAGTATTCCACACAATGGGATAATACTCAGCAACAGAAAGGAATAAACTGACTTTCAAAACAGCATGGAAGAATCTCAAAGGCGTTATGCTAAACGAAAGAGAAAGGTATATACATCATAGGATTCCACTTAGATGAAATTCTGGAAAAGGTAAACTATAGTGAAAGAAAGTAGACAGTGGTTCCTTGGGGCTGGAGTGAGGGGGAAGGGACTGATTAGAAGGGGGCACTAGAGCGCTTTCTGTGGTGAAGAAAATGTTCCATATCTCAGTTGTGATGGTTCACGACTGTGTATATATATTTGTTATAGTCACTGAACAACTAACTGTTCACTTAAAATCAATGTGTATAAATTATACCTTTAAACGGATTAAAAATTAAGCTGTACATCAAAATACAAAAAGGCATTTTCTCACTTGCAAGCAATAATTATGAAATAATCTCTTAGTTTGGGTACATAATTTTTTCCTGTCTGTAGGATGATCATCTTAGTAAGCACATACATTAAGAGACCACAATCAAGTTTTTCCTCTGGAAATCATGTTCTCCACAATACTTACCAAGAGTAGTGAGTCCCTCGGAGATAGATGTGAGAACATACAACAGTACAGGAGGCTCTAAGTTGGTGATGAAGCTCATGTGGTCCTGGGTGAGACACTCCAGGAGTGGATAGTAAGACTGGCTCAGTTTCCGATATTGCTAAAACACAGAGATACCAAGTGTCAAGCCACTGGGAAGCAAAAGACATGTTAAGGTCTAGTGGAAACTGCCATTTATAATATTAGAAAATATAAACCTACCTAAATATAAATATATAAAATAAATACATGGAACAAATGACAAACACATGATTCTCAATTCGGTATTTAAGGGGGTTCTAATAGGAATCTCTTGATCTCTAGAAATCCTAATTTGAAGATACAGCACAGAAAGTATCCTCAATTTTACCTTACATGGATAACACTTAAATGCAAATAAAAATCTGTAGTGTGGAATTTAGAAGACTGAATTCTTCCTCAAAAAAAAAAAAAAGTTAGAGATGGAGGGAGCCTAACCATTAGAGACTCTTAAAAATTGAGAATAAACTGAGGGTTGATGGGGGGTGGGAGGGAGGGGAAAGTGGGTGATGGGCACTGAGGAGGGCACCCGTTGGGATGAACACTAGGTGTTGTATGGAAACTAATTTAACAATAAATTTCATATTAAAAAAAACAACTAAAAATAGAGTTACCCTACGATCCAGCAATTGCACTATAAGGTATTTACCCAAAGGATACAAAGATACAGATTGGAAGGGGTACATGTACTTCAATGTTTATAGAAGCATTATCAACAATAGCAAAACTATGGAGAGAGCCCAAATGTCCACTGACTGATGAATGGATAAAGATGTGGTACGTACACACACACACACACACACACACA